>NW_012149396.1:7262071-7263678 GCF_000956105.1 Propithecus coquereli | reverse complement strand
ATCTAGATATATTAATACTTAGATTATTACTGCCACTTCCCCAAAATTGACCTTCCAAAATTGAAATTTAAGAGACTGGAAACATTCCATCTAGCAGTAAAGGATTTTATTATGACAATGATTTCACTACTTATGGTCACTTTAGCTGCCAAGACAGTTTGTGGATAATTTAAGAAATAAATCGCTATTAAGTTTTCATTTAAGTATGCATCGAGGCCTAAGATTATCAGTTACTAACAAACGCAGATATGCACACTTGCTCACGTGCACACACACACACCCCACCGCAGCAGTAAAGCAAAGAAATGGAACTAGTAACTCTCATGTTGTGATATATATGCTAGCAAAAGCATTTTAAGGTCTTTAACATCACTGATGAGAAAATGCATAATAAACTGAACACATGAGGAATGTACAAATTTGCATGAACAGAGTCATGAAACAAAGCAAGGGCACTTGCCAAACAAGAGGAACATGATGCATCCAAAACAAATCGAGGAGGATGAAGGCTGTGTTCAATGAATGAAGCAGGAATGGAAGGCAGCGCTACCCAGCAAAGATCCCAGCTCCAAAGTGATCAACTCTGGACCCCTTTGGGGACGGATCAGAGACAGACAGGCCAGAGGAGAGCATCAGGAGAAAGGGAGGAGTCTATCTGTTCAAAAGGAGCCTGTGACATTCCTGTTTACACACCGCTGCTGCATCCCCTCCTGGAGGAGACCACCACCAGCACATCTCCAACCTGACTGTGCATGAGTTACCTGGGAACACAGTAAACGGCAAATTCTAACTCAGTCCCTCGGACATCCTGCATTTCTAACGAGCTCTCAGGTGATGCTGCTGGTCCGTGGACCAAATTTTTGAGTTAGTGCAGCCCTGGGGCACCGCCCACCAACAGCAGGCAGAGGGTAGGGCAGTTTAACAGACAGAACGTCACCTGCTGGGCAGGGAACAGAAGACCTAGGTTCATGGCTCTCCCTTCATTTCCTGGTCTCAGGTCTTCCATCAGTAAAACAAGAAGGATAAGCCCATCTCTAAGGTTCCTTTCTAACCTGAAAAACTTGAGGTAGGAAGAAAGGCTTATGGCCTAAAGAACTGCACTTCTTATTAGGGGTTAAAGAGCAGGACAGAGGTTGAGAAAATAAAAGTTTATTGAGGAGCTACACCATCTACAAGGCAAGAAAGGAAGAATGTACCTATCCCTATTGGAACGCCTAGACAGAAACGAAATGACACATGCACAGGGCTATTTATTGTATGCGTGCACGCACAAGCACACACACAAAAACAAGCCTGGGAACAACCCAAGTGTCCGTCAGTAGGGGACTCCCATAGCAGAGAGCTATAAAAAAAACACAAGGGAGTTCTCTGTACGCTGACAGTGAGTGAGCTCCAGGATATAGTGCTAAGTGAAAACAACAGGGCTCAGAACTGTGTGTATCATGTGCTACTCAGTAAGTAAAAGGAATACAAATATATTCATATTATTTCCAAAAAGGACAATGGAGGGATAACCCCAAATCTAATAAAAACAGTCACCTATGAGGAGTCAAGGATAAAAGGCAGACTTAATATACTTAATTATTATGACTCGGTCAGCATTTTAT
>NW_012149396.1:7250810-7260054 GCF_000956105.1 Propithecus coquereli | reverse complement strand
ACTAGTTTGCAGTCCCACCAGCAGGGTATGAGTGTTCCTACTTCTCCGCATCCACGCCAACACGTGCTTTTTAAAGTAAACATTTTGCTCTAGAATAGTTTCAGACTACAGAATTAGTGCAACGACAGCACAGAGTTCCCACGTACCCTGCGGCCAGTTTCCCCCTTTATTAAAATCTACATTAGTACAGGACATTTCTCACAATTAATGAATCCAGGTTGATTTATCATTAACAAAAGTTCATACTTCATTCGGATTTCCTCAGTTTTTCCCTAATGTCCTTCTTCCTGTTCCAAGACACAATTTTGTTTTTCTCCCCATTTAAAACTCAACCACAGGAAGGTTATTAGAGCTAGTATAACAAATCCAAGCCTAAAAGACTAAAATGATTCTCCTCAAAGGCATCCAAAGCCAAAGAAAAATGCCAATCTTGGATGAAACAACATCAAGAATCAGCTCTTCAGCAAACCAACCTTGCTTGACCTACAGCGGCAGGACTCCACCAATTTACAGAACTTCCCCTTCTCAAATACGTAACAAGTTTCCCTATGTGAAAAGCGGGTGAGTCCTGGCACGAAGACAACCATTCTGGATGTCAGTTCTGATTGTCACACTGGCTCAGTCATGTCAAGCTTGTGTGTCATTCAAATCAGATCAACAAATATCTTCCTGGGGTCTGAAACTTACAAAATTCTTCTCTGGGCACTGGCAGGACCCAAAGGTGTGTGAGTCATCATCCCATTCCCAAAGTTAGCTTCATCTAGAGTTTGATGAAAGGGCAAGAAGTAAACACATACAAAGTTAACCTAGAAGATTTCAACGAGCAAGGCAGCATGACAATGAAAGGTGTTGGAAATGAGTACATGATTAACTGAAAAGTGAATTAATTAAATAAGCAAAAATTGCCCTAAGAATTGAAACGAAGGAGAAACCACATTAGAATGGATTAGGAAAGGAAAGTTAACCTTTCCGGGCTAGTTTACCTCCAAAGAGAAGGCATTGGACTAAATTAACTTAGAGATCCCCTTCTGTTTCTAAAACTCCACAATTCCTTCACATTTCAGCCTCCAATGCAGGGAGGTAAGCAGCAGAGATATCCCTTCCCTATACCCATTACAGAGATAAGGAAATCAGCCCAGGTCCTGTCCTCAGCCACAGGACTCTGGGACAACATGACCCCACCAGGTCTCCCCTCAGCTCCCGCGGAGAGCTTCTCCTGCCCCACAGTTGAGAGGAAGCCTCCCTTCAGGCAGTGGATACTAGCAAACTACCAAGTAACCATCTATTGTGTTATTTATTTAGCTATGTTAAAATAATATACTTTGCCAATAATTTGAACTTGAAAGAAATATGTATTTTATTAAAGCTATGATATAGAATTCACATGCTCCACTAATTTGTTAAATCAACCAGGCTCAATTGAGCCCTTTTACCAAACAAACAAACAAACAAACATTTACTCCTTACGGATAGGCTACCCAGAGACTTCAGATTTTCCACGGCATTTCTCATTTTTGTACATTTTTTAAAGCAAAGTTCCTCAACCTGGGCACCACCAATACTTCGGGCTATACTTCTGTGCGGCGGGGCTAACTGTGCAGTGTGCACAGTAGGGCAGCACCCAAGCTTCTGCTCACCAGGCGCCAGGAGCACCCGCTTGCCCCTCCCCCTCGAATTGTGACAACCAAAAATGTCTTCAGATATTGCCAAATGTCCTGTGGGGGAGGGAGCAAAAATTGCCACTGGCTGAGAACCACTGCCTTTAAGTGATTTGTAACACATATAAATATAATAAGATTTCCACAGCAATAGAAGATTTCAATGTGGATTAAATGACTTTAAAAAAAAAAATAAACAAACCAATATTTGTCTCAGAAAATACGATCACTATGGGAGATCAAAGAAGCAAAATCATAGTTCTTCCCCTCCACTGTTACAAATTGGTACTTTTTAAAACAATAAATACGATGTATAGATTTAGTAATTCCTAGAAACAAGAAATTTGAATCAGAAATCATTCTTGATCCTTTCCATCCCAGGATTCTAAAACATCAGATTCTACCACCACCAGCAGCCGAATCAATCAACATGCGGCAGAACTTGGTCTGGGCAAGGGGCCAAAACGGACAAGTCATGACTGCGTGTGCCACCCAACTCAACCACAACCTGCCTCAGAGTACCAGGGACGCGTGGCACCAGCCATTACAACAGGCCCTATTCTCTAGAAGAAAATTAAGGCCAGGGAAAAGGGAAGATCCACTTGGGAAGGATGTACCTAGCAAATGCTTTAGGCTACTGTCCCCAGGTTCTTAATACGCCACTCTGCGTAATTTGGGACAGGTGTGGTGAGGAATACCTCAATAATCAACAGTTAAACAGGATAAAAAAGTTCTCAAGGGAAATCTGCAACACTGCAGGCTGGCGCCATCCGATTTTTCAAAAACTGTTGTCCCTTAAAATCATAAAAGGGGACATTTCTTATTTTTGCAACTATGAAAGCCATTTCTCATCTTTTTTTAGGTATCAACGTGTACATGCAGAAATCACCACTACCACATAGCTAGGTCAGGAGAAAATGGCTAACTCTACCTACCCTACGAGCTGCAGGGCCATCCACACAGCGCTTTCCTTTCTGGAGGGGGGCTGAAGGGTGTCCTAGCAGAACGGTGAGGGCAGCAGGCGGTTGCCGAGGTGGCTGAGAGAGCCCCAGGCAGTTAGCACCTGCAGCTGGGAAGCCTTGATCACCCAGCCCCACCACCACCACCTGGACAGAGCGCGGGGCAGCACCTTCCCTAACATGCTCGGGGGGAGGCTCACCCGAAGGTCTTTGGATTTCAGGAGCCCAATCACCACTCGCGTCCTCCACCAGAGAGACTGCTCTGTAGCTGCTCTTCTGCTGAACAGCCGGGTTCCACCTCAACCGTCTCAGCCCAAATTCCACCGGAGGGGAAGAGCGCACATAAAGAGAAAACCAGCTATGCCCAGTTCCTACAGGTGTGGAGGTGGCTGGCAGGGAATGAATCACGTGGGAGGATCACGGAGTTCACCTGTGCGCTACTAACCAAGCTGAATGTTAATCAAGGCAGAGAATCACTTACATTAAAGATCATTAACCAGGCACTCAGGCCCCTTGGCAAGAGGTGAGAGTTCATTAGTTGAAAAAATGCATTTGAATGAAGTGGCAGCCGCTTGTTGTCAAACACAGGTTTGGGTCATTTCAGGAGAAGGGCACGTCAATGGTGAAGGAGGAACAGAACCAAATGGGGGTGTCTTGCTTGGGTGTTGGGGGCAACAGTGCAGGTTTCTTGCTGCCCACGCATAGCTGCGTTTCATTCCCTCGGGTTTATTTTCTGTACTTCCTTATCCCTTATGAGGCCTGACCATCACCTCCGTGCTCCAGGTAAGGTCTTGGTGTTTGCCTCACCAATTTTCTATTTCTCAACAGAAACTTCTCCTTTTAAGGTGATGGTTTAGCCTCTCCCGTCTCAAGTCACACACAAAAATGATGGCATTTCCCTCTTCACCAAACTGTTCTGCTCTTTCTCCCACACCCAGGGACCCAATACCACAGAATTCTCAAGCAAAACAAGAAGTCACCATCAAGCCAACGGGGTCAGAAGTTCAATTTCACACATTACAAACTGCCACGGTTTTGAAGATTCCTGACAAATGTTCTTTCTGACATGCTTCAAGTTGCTACACATGCTCAGCTTCCTCCCCCACGCACAAAAGTCCCCCACGAGCCAGCAGGCGCGCACCTGTCTCAGCCTCTGTCTACGGCAGCCTGAGAGTTTCTCATGGTTTACAGAATCACCCCAAAGGAGCAGGCACTGCCCTGATTTTTCATTCCAGTATTACATAATGCAATTTTCCTCAAATTATATATTTACCATAGAGCATTATCTGTAACTGATGTGAAAAGAAAAGAAAAAAAAAAAAGTCATTGTATCCCAGCTAGTGAGATTAAGGTCGAACGGAAAGACGGGTTATTCCTGGAGATTAACTGCTATCTGTTTTTTAATGACAATTAACATGAGTATTCTTTAACTTAAAATATAACTGCCATGTTTTATTTTTCTCTTAAAAGGAATAAAAGTTCGTATGTTTGGAGGCTGAGGAGTGTGAGAAGTGATAATGAATAAGGATCTGTCAGGCATCTCATTTACAATTTTTAGAAGTTCGTAACTGAACATTTATCCATATAAGAGCAAAACGATTTATCAGTGTGAACACATGTGAAAACTAAAGTAAGGAGTCATGTGATGAATCCCCAGGTATTTCCTGTAAAGGTTATAAAACAAGCGAGGAAGGTGTGTGTATCCCAGGAGGTGACTCTGAGACAATGAAGAAGTACACCTGTCCCATCGTGACTCGGCTGGCTGCATTAGCTATTCTTTAAATTGAACTTAACACACAATGAAGTCTAAAAAGAAAAAAAATTTTAAATAAAAGATCTGTCCTCATTTCACCTGGGGTTTTGTACCAAATCTCTGAACTCTGCATGACAGATCCCTTCACTGTGTCACTGTGTCTATTTTTGACATTTCAGGCACACGGTGATGACAAATGTAGGAATTTATTCATAAAGGAGGCAGGGGAGAAGCACCAGAGCATCATCTGTGTAATTTTTCAGTGCACTACCCTGAAAAGAAAGGTTTCACACGAGATGACAGAGGTTAAACACACATAAAGAATTAAAATGTTTCACTGTACACCTTTTGATTTTTGAAGCATGCAAAAACTGTTTAACGGATATTAAAAAAAAAAAATAGCAAGCAAGCAACTTCAAAGAATCACCCAAATCCTGGTGCATTTAAGTTAAAGCTAATGGACTCATTGCAAGAGAACATTCTCTTGATGCTATAGGCACAGATCGAGTAACGAAAGGAAACGGAACCTCTGGTGGCACTTACCAGATTCCAGGCAGGAAGAGCTCGTTTTGAAGAGGAGAGGCAAGAGATCGGCAGGTCTGGATGCAGATGGTCTGTTTCCCCTAACAACAGCAAGGCAGAGAGAAATTCTGGTCCCCGCCAGTTCCCGGCCAGGTGATTAACAGCCTGGATCGGGAGATGCCGTGCTGGGGGAGGCGTGAGGGGAGGACTCCGCAGCAGCTACCACCCAGGTGACCCCCGTGCACAGCCACCCAGCCCAGCACCCCCGAGCTGCACCGCTCGTGCTGTGCCGAAGCCCGTCTGGGCTGGAAGCTGCTGCCTCTCTCGAATCGGGAGGTGATTCAAGTGTGGGGAAGAGGGAAGAGGCTCTTCAGAGGCAGCAGCCCAGCCAATGACTATAGGAGGAACTTTGTGTATTCAAGAGACACACAAAACCCAACTCAAACCACAGCCCCACGACGACGCTGCCCCCACAGCAAAACATCATGAAACTTAGCAGCCAACTCACAGTGAGACGTGTGCGTACCTGGCTTGGCGAAGGTGACCCTGGAACCTCAGAGGTCCCCAAGGCATACAGAATGCCCTGTTGTGAAAATGAATGGCATTTTCCCCTAAATGTCCATGCCAACGTTAAAAGGTAGAATATTCGAGGGAACAGGAAACCCCTCTGGACACTTCTGTTTGAACTGCTCCACTGTCCTCATACATATGGAATGAGCGTATTTCTCACCCTCCAGGACTAACTTTGGGTTCCATTTCCATCACCTTACTGACTACCTTGGTGACATTGAGAACGTTTCCTGACCTATCCCACCTTTGGCTTCCACACCTGTAGAAATGGATCCTGGAAACCTCCTTCATGGACTGTTCTGAGGAATCTGGGAGATCACAGGTGTTCTAGAGACCAACAGTCCCACAATTACTGTGCCTTGGCCCCTTCTACGTTTCCTTACCTTTCAGTAGCTTGCGGCTCTAAAGCACTGTCCTAAATCAACCACGGTCACCCCTTTCAGCCTCCCCCAGCTTAAAAACTGATTCAATGCATATCCAACAGCGAAAAATGTTTGTCCTACTCTCTTTTTCACCAATGTCTCTAACAGGTTAGGGAGGCTAATTTTAAAGTCATTTTTGCATGTAGCAGTGTCAAAGAGACAGATCCCATGACCCTTCAGCTCAAACCCTGCCAGGGACAAGTTGCAGCCCAACGCAGAGGAGGCTTCTGCCCAAAGTTCCATGTAAACTCCCATCTCAAGGCCAAGAACGTGCCCACCTTTAAGAGCCAAAAGTGTTAAGGAAAAGAATAGGATCTTAATTGAACTAGAGATCTTTTTCTTTAATGCTTCCTTTTAAAAAGCAATTATTTCTTATAATGGGAATTCAAAGCTTTTTTATAATACCACTCTTTAATAAGAAGGAGAAGGACATGGGTTACTGGTTCGACACTATGCTTATCAAGTGACCTTCCACGGGAGGGGGAGACCCAGAGTCCCACCTGGGCCAGGAAGCCGCCATCACCACCTGGTGGTGGTTCTTGCATATGACACTCACGAACCGGCACCATCCTCAACCCATTGTCCAAGAGGCAGCTGCCAGAACTCCTCCTGCCTTTATTACATTAGCTTTCTGGCAGCTAGTTTGGCTGCTCAAGCCTTCATTTTTTCCCCACAGACTTTTGATCAGGCCACTAAATACGTGAGCGAGGGTAAAAGTTCTGCTCTTCCCCATCCACCTTGGGTGGTGACATTGTGGTGACAAAGAACGAAGTTCTCAAGACACACGGAGAAAAGACAAGCCAAGAGTCAGTGTGTTGCCAGAATGTAATGGCGACAGAACAACCAACACTGTTGAAAAACATGAGGCAGGCATTCCCACCAAGGGAAGTGAGGAGACCAGCTGAAGACCCAGGCGGTATGGAAGAAGCAACAACCTTTGAGCTGGGCCCTGACCACTGAACAAGACTTGGCTGGGCTCAGGCAAAGCTGCTTTGTGTGGCTGGAGCAGAGAAAGTGCTGTAAATCAGGTCAGAAATAATGAGCTACCCATCAGGTACGTGGGCAGAAATGCACCCAACCACTTCACTCCCCCAAAGCCTTCATCCACTGCTAGTGAATATATCTAGGCCCAGCAGGGTCTCAAAAGCAGGTGCGAACCTTAGGGAAAAATTACCAGAGGAAGTGAAGGCCGTGGAAAAAGAAGAAACAGGAAGATTCGTATTTAAGCAGTGTCACTGGGATACTCTCCAGAATGATACGAGTGATTTCTAAGAAAGTACTTAGGGGGAGGACAATAAATCCAGGTTTTACAGGCAGCTGTAACAAGGCCTGGGTGACCAGCTGTGCCACAGCTGGCAAATAATGTCTGCATGTGGTAGCAGCATCTGTTTGCAGTATGACAGGAGAGGGTGCTGCTTTTAGGTACGATGGAAGATGGGAATTATCAGAACTTAATACCACATAAAAGATATTTTTGCCCACATTATTCTATTATTTGCTAGACTGTAAAATTAGGAATCTGATTGATAATTAGTTTAATTTTTCCTAGAAAAATTTGAAGAGGTAAATTTCAGTACCTTCTGTCTTCCAATCAGATGTGCATTTTCATATGTAAAATAGTCCAAAGAAATAGCTCATACACAGAATAGCTTATAGCAAAAAACAGTCCTCACATCTGACTTCACCACCATCCCCCCCACACCACACACACACACACACACACACACACACTGGCCTTGCTATCTTAGCCACTGCACTTTAAAAATCTTTGCAATCATCACAAGTGCATGCCCAAGGCCACACAGGCTTGTGATGTGTTGGAACATGACAATACCCAACTTGGATATCGATTGTTCAAAACGATCAGAAATGAAGCAAGCAGGCAGAGAGCCAACTCTATACATTAAAGGATCCTTTTGTTTTTTTCATCTGGAAATCTATGGCCCATGTTCAAGTGCCAGGCTGAGCTCAAATTAGCAAGCGATGATAAATGCCTGGAGGCCTAGAACTCTGTGTTCTCCATCTCCCTGTACAACGCCTTTCAATATAAATAGATGGTTGCTGAACCCCACTGAAAGGCAGAGACAAGTACCTGTGGGCTGCATCACCACCAACTAACCCAGCAGAAGGCACTGATGCTTGTGCTCAGCGAGGTCGGAAACGAACCCTGCAAGCATTGAAAAGTATGTCAAGACAGCCAGTAAAAAACACTCAAGTGAGTAGCAAACTGTCAAAGGGCTAACACGAATCGCTAAACTAGATAAGCCAAGAATCAGGAGACCGAAGAACTAATTCTAATGATGCCTTTAACTTGTCCCCAACCTTCTTTGCTTAAGACAACTTAACATCTTAACGATTTGGAAATTAGCAAGCCTAGGATACAAAAGACATAAGGAACCTCCCTGCCATTGTCCCCCTTGTTACTAAATTAATAATGCACCTTACATGCAGTTAATAGTGCCTGAGAACCAAAGAATCATTTGTGATCTTGAACGATGCATTTAATCTCTTCGTTTCAGAATGCCCATATGTTATGGTGACAGCTCCCTGTCCTGCGGTTTTATTATCCAGGCTCAGATATTTAGGAACCCAGGCGTGAAAAGCCAGCTCCAACGCTATCTCACTCAGCAAGTATTCATCAAACTCCTACCCTGTGCTGGCCTTCTTGTCGGCACTGGGGTTTCCCGGATGGAAGACCTTGTCAGGGCCTGCCTCTCATTGACTATCTAGGTCTAACTTTTCTGAAGTCATCAGTGCCTGTCATCTGTGCATATAAATTTAGTGCTCTGGTTATACACCAAGTTCTAGCTGAATGTGATTGTAATGACCCTAGCTGAATGTGTTTTGTAATGACCCTATCTCATCAATAAAATTTTAAGCTGTACAGAGTAAGTCCAACCTCCTTAGCAATTTACCAATTATATTAGAGCAAACCTTCAGACGGCCTCAGTCTGAGGACCTTAGCTACAAAACTCAAATAAACAGAAACAGCCTCTGAATTCTGAAGTTGCAGCCACAAAATCCCAGGCCCTCAAGCTCAGAGCTGCACTAACCAACTGTAACATAATTCTGAACAAGCTTCATTATTTAGCTTCCCACTGCAAAGATTAGGCTTCTAACCTGCAATAAAGTGGGCCAAACAGCATCGCTGCAACCAGACGCACCAAACACGCCAGAAAAGGGGGGAAAACTAATTGATTATAAATGGCAATTTAAAATCTCAGCCATTATAATTATCAATCATCCATTCAGAAATCAGTTTGTCATTATAAGCTCTTTTTATCACTGTTAAACCTTCTACTTGAAGGTAGAACATAGATTTAAATAATGGGAGTAAAAGGTCAGCTATGAGGTATAAAT
>NW_012149396.1:7163442-7249520 GCF_000956105.1 Propithecus coquereli | reverse complement strand
TGAAGGCAGGACTCTAGAAAAGTGGGAAGTGGAGGAGAAGGAGAAAGATCAAGTCGTGCCGGGGTACAGCTGCTCCTAGCACCGCCCTGGGTCGTGGGTTTTGCTGTGAATTCTCACCACCTTTAAAGTCACACAAGTTGCCTGATAGTGACAACGAAAGGGCTCATGCAATGAAACAAAAGCCAAAACCATCGGCCAAAGAGGGGCTCACCCCGGGCTGAGCAGGCTGTGCTCAAGGCCCCACTGGAACACCTGAATTCTGTTGTCTACAGTTCATCATTGAACGTGACAGCTGCTAGCCCCTTCAGCCTGTCACCATCCGACGTACTTGTCCTGAACCTGGATGGCCCCCTGCAGAGCCCGAAGCTCAAACCATTGTAGTTGAACAGGTTAAATATGACCACAGCAAATCAAGAGTTTTAAGACACAGCAATCTATACTCTAGGTTCATTGTTTGGAAGTGATTTTCTTCCCTCGGTTGTATTATTTCAACTCCTGTGGTGTAAAGGTTACTGCTTGTGGTTTGGGTTTTGATTTTGGTCAGAATGAGGGAAGAGATATACCCCAGAGCATTCGAGGCTGTGGAATGAACCAGATGGGGCTGAACTTTTAAAGACAAAAGACCCTGTTGCTGCCTTTCAACCAGCAGGCTTAGCAGACAGAGGGAAAGGCAGCAACAATTTGACGTGGGCTTTATAAAGTCTAAAAATAGGCACTTGAGGCAGAATGGTTTCTTCAGAGAACAATTTTAAAGATTCCCAGGAGGTGTCAGCTGTTCACCAAATATCAGATGAGGATAAAGGCTTTCCAAGCAGTTAGGGGGTGCAAAGCCCACAGAGAGGGCGCCCTGGGCAGGTGAAGGGAAGGTCTTTGTTCAGAGTCCTGCTCATGACAAAGCAGCCTGGGAGAGAAGGTCAAGGCTGGGTTTCTGATTCAGGAAAGCAGCCGCTGAATAGGAGCTGGGAAATAACTCCCCACTTCTATCTCTGCCACACAGAAAGACTAGAAGAATATCGGGCCGTGCAACTGCTTTCGCCAGAAAGACAATAAACTGCCCCACTTGCAAGACTAATAACTACAGATGACTTGTGAAAAGAGACAGTCTTCTCCATAATGCAGGCACAAATATGCATTTGCTCAAATTCCACTATTCAAAAATAACGTCAGAGGCAGGTAGGGGGGTGCAGAGCTCTGCTCGCCAATGTGCTGTCATTTGCAAGGTCAAGAGCAGAGACTATGAGACCAGAACAACAGAGAACTTGAGAGGTGCCGGGACAAGATTCAAATTCGAGGTGCCCCATGGCACACTGGAACACAAGCCCAGCCTCGGTGAGGTGGCCCACGTCTAGTCCTGTCTCCACCTGCTACTTTGGGTCCCTGAGGTGACAGACAGCCTCTGTTTCAGTTTCCCAGCCTGCAAAGCTGGACTCGCCCAGTGCTCCCTGACTGGCCACCCACGTCTCACTCGGGCCAACTGAGTCACAATCTCCAGAGTCACTTCCGGCAGCAATCTATTTCTGAAGCTCCCCGGGTGATTCTAACAGGGACCCAGGCTTGAGAACCACCGGCGCTGGGGTCTCTATGCTCCAAAGTTCTGTATGCACGTTTTGACTCTTATTTATTTGTTTTCCAGTAGGCAAGTGAAGGCCTGTCTGATAAGAGGAGAAAATAATGTGCTGGAGGACAGTCCCATGGGTTGGCCTGCATGTCACACACAGGTCCTAGTCTCAGTGGACGATGGCTGAACGCTGAGGCCTCAGACCACACAACTCCCGAAGAGCCTCTTTGCCTCCATGTACTTCACTCGAACACCGGCCTGTGTATCTGCGAACTCCCTCCTTTTAGCTCTCAAAATACATTTGAAGTCCCTACCTTGAAGCTCTCTCTGGATTCAATGGAAGCAAAGCGGAAAAAACGCAAACGAGATCAAATAAGCCTCACTCGTATACCCGATTCTTTAGAAAGAAGGAACTTAGCTGCCCTGAGCTAGCAGCATATTCAAATTCTCTCTGCCTCAAACTCAGACCAAGATAAATGAAACCCACATGGGGGACTGTGGTGAGGATTTTCTGATTTTTAATGTGATTTCCGTATTTGCTTTCAGAATATAAATTCTGTCTGCTGCTTTTTTCATGAGAAAAGGAAATGAAGCATTTAACCATCTTTGAATATTACTAATTTTATATTTTCTATTTCCAGTGTCTGGTAATTTGATTTTCATAATCAATCCTAAAATGGACTAAGAACACAAAAAATCTCAGTAATACACGTAAAGAGAAGGAAAACAAAAGTAGTCCTATTTTTCCTACTTTTATCTACTATGGAAAATATTTAGTCAAAGGTTTATGGGCCGGGCGCGGTGGCTCATGCCTGTAATCCTAGCACTCTGGGAGGCTGAGGCGGGCGGATTGTTTGAGCTCAGGAGTTCGAGACCAGCCTGAGCAAGAGTGAGACCCCGTCTCTACCAAAAATAGAAAAGAAATTGGCCAAACAACTAAAAATAGAAAAAATTAGCCGGGCATGGTGGCGCGTGCCTATAGTCCCAGCTACCCGGGAGGCTGAGGCAGGAGGATCACCTGAGTTTGAGGAGTTTGAGGTTGCTGTAAGCTAGGCCGACGCCACGGCACTCTAGCCCAGGCAAGAGAGTGAGACTCTCTCTCAAAAAAAAAAGGGGGGGTTTATGTAATGAAACTTACTGGATTTAAATCCTAATCCCATAGTTTTTTAAATTTAAATTTCCGTTTTATTGCTCCTCTGATTTAGAAGAACCTGAAGATTTTTTTCCCCTTCCTAATCCCTCTTCCCCAGTCCCCACCCCTTGGGCACCTGCTGGTTTTCCTTCCAGAAGGTGCCCTTCTCTCCCTCTCCTCCAGTCGCCCACCTGCCTGGTTTAGCAACCCTGTGGGCAACGAGCGCAGAAAGCCAATGACCAGAAGATTAAGATAAATGTCAGTTTGTCACAAAGTTCCTCTGGGTCCCCCAGGTCCCTCCAGAGCCACCTCGGGTGAAACAGACAACTGCTGGCCAGGGAAGACCTTCAGCCACAGAGACTAAATAAGTCCTTTCAGCGACCCTCGGTGCACCAGGCTCCACGGCCGGTCCTCCTTACTGAGAGGCCCTGTCCACTGGCTGCTGCTTAAATTCCTTCCAAGCACCTATTACTTATTTCAAAGATCACTTTCTTGCGTGAAGACAGGCCTGACAGCGTGAACCAGAGTTCCCAGCCCGGGTTGATTAATGTGTACAAATACACAGTTAGATATTCTGAAAGAAGACCTAGCGTCCGACAGATCAAGTAGGGTGACTGTGGCTCACAATATCCATTGTAGATTTCAACACTGCTAGAAGAGAGTAACAAACATTCCTGACATAAAGAAAAGATAAATATTTAAGGTGACGGATATCCCACTTACCCTGATTTGATCTTTCCACATTATATGAATGTATCCAATTATCACATGTACCCTGAAAATATGTACAGCTATTATGTATCAATAAAAAAAAAAATAAAAGAGTTCTCTGCCTGGAAGCAGAGCACTAGGGATACTGAAATGATCAAGTGAGGACTTCATCATTTACTGGTGGTGTAGCCCAGGGCTTCCAGCTCCAGCTTCATTCCAATCAGCTGAGAGCTGTAAACGCCACTGAGCAGACCAGGATGTGTGGACGTCAGGCCGCGGCACCCGAGGTGACGGGCACGCACAGTGAGGATGAGAATAGAGTCTATGCAAACAAACCGGAATCCATCTCCAGCTCTGCCACTGACCAGTTGTGACTTTAAGCAAGTTCCTTAACCTTTCTGATCCCCAGTTTTTCCTCATCTGGAAAATGCAAATAATAATTCTCACGTCATAAGAGTGATGGGGGATTATGATTCGATTATGCCACATAAAGCTACAGTGTCTCGAAATGACGATCTCAGCCTCTGCTGCTTCATCTACAAAATGCCGGGGGGTGGGAGGGAGAGGGAGAGAGATCTGTTGGGCTGTGAAGAGGAAATGAAGATAGGAGGGAATGTGAGTCACACAGGCTGGGTTTTTCCTTAAAAAATGTATGAATTCATGATTGGCTATAGGCCAATTTTACAGAACATCCCATTCTCCTACTCAGAGATCAGGATGACTCAGGGCAGCCCAATAAAACACAGGCCCTCGACTCTGCGGGAGCCAGCCTCTCTCTGCTGGGATGGAAGCCTGGGGCTGCCATCCAATGGAGAAAACCGGGCTGAGAATGAAACCAGCAGCGGGGAGAGGAAGACGGGATGTTGACGTCACGGCCCAGATTCAGCTGTTGTTTAATGGACGCTCCTGTTGTTCCTGATCTCTGTGATTGCATCAACCAGGGAACGCACGTCCTGGTGTATCGGTCACTGCACACACGTGTGTGTCTCTGTTACATAAATTGCCAGAAACGGGAGTGCTGGGTCTAAGAGTGCAGGCATTTGTCATTTTGATAAACATTCCCACATGGCTAGAGGTTGTACCCAACTTACTCACCATCCACCAACAGGAGCTGTTTCCTCACACCCTTCTCCACATAGACTGCTATCAAAATTTTAATTTTTGACAATTTGGTACTTGAAAATGGCATTTCATTGGAGTGTTCATTGCTATTTCTTTTATTATAATAGTATCTCAGTATGTTTAATTGCTGATAGTCTCTGAACTGTTTATTCGTATTCTCTGATGATCATTTTCCAATGATTTTCCGATGAGCGGTGACTGTTCTTTTTATTGATTTGTAGGAGCTCATTATATATTAAGGAAAGTAGTTCTTTCTCTGCTAGAAACTGGTGATATTTTCCTATTTGTCTTTTTTTAAACTTTATGGTTTTTAAAGACATATTCATCAGTCTGGTCATTTATAGCTTCTATAATTCTGGGTTGTTGTTGAGATAAAACCTCTTTTTTAAAAACAAAGGTGCGTGGACACTGACAGCTTTAAAGCATTTGATGTGGAAAAGGTATCATTCCTTTTGGACTCTGGTTCAAGCAACAGTGCTAACTCCAAGCTCTGTATCAGAAGCTTACAGGGAAGCAAGCCACACACAGTTTGGCACAATATAACCCCCACAGCCTGGTCACAAGGCCTCCCTATCATTCCTGTGGCATTTAGCATGAACTTGTGCTCATGGTTCAGCTGCACGTTTGCACTGTCCCTGCGATACAAGAGCCTTGAGAGGAGGGCCATGACCAAGGCTGGGCATTCCCGGTGCTGATTAAACTGTAAACAAACACAGCCTGGTGCTCCCTCCCGCTCAGGGTAAGGTCTGTGTTTCAGGAGAAAGGTGAGCAGGGCTGAAACATCTTTCTGTACCCCAAAACCGCGACTCCGTGAAAAAACATTTCTGAACTATATCATGCTAATCCTTTTGAGAAACTTCAAGAATGGGTCCAGCTCCTCTGGAAAACTTCTGTGAGCCACCAACCACCCATCCCGCCAGCCCCATACCCGAGGAGGCCTCTGGGAGGATCCCGGCAGCATCTCCAGCGGGGTCTCTCTCCACCTTCAAAACCACACCGGGCAGGCTGCTGGGGGAAAACCCACAACCTCAGACCCTCCCACAAGCCGCGACTTCCGAACAGAGCAATTCCTAAGAGAATAGTGACACTGGAGCCAGACATACCTGCCAAGACACCAGGACACCCTCCTTCTAGAAGTCCCTCCTATCAACATATTAAATCCTTAAGGTTGCAAATTAACTTTTTTTTTCCTATAAATGAGCTTGGAACTCTTTAAACACAAGTTGAAATGAATAAAATAGACTATAAAGAGGAAAGAGAGCAGAAGTTAAATAAAAATGATTTAAAATTAATGTTTCTACCTGCAATTTTTAAGTTAAAAAAATCTTTTTGCAAACTTACAGCAAACTAAGTAAAACTTGGGTAAATGGAATCTGATGAAACAATCTTAAATGATACCCACGAATGCAGGACACAGTCAGCTGTAGGTAACAGGCCCGTGAGCACCACCACATAGAGCTTTGAAATAAATACTCAACCAAATAACATACAACTCAAAAGCTCTCTCCAAGGAGGGGGCCCGCAGGTGGGCAGCTGTGGCTCAGAGCTCAGGTGAGAGTGTTCATCCTACCTAGCCAAGAGCACGCTGGGGGGTTGATGCAGCCCGTAACTGCCCAGCTAAATAAACACTCTAAGAACCGGCAACCGACACAAATGCCGCCCTTGGGCAAATGTTTGCACCAAGGATGGCCGGCACAGTACAGGCAACCTTCACTGGAGCACGATTTCTATGTGAAGATGTGTTCCCAGGACAACCCAGGTTACCGGGAGGAAGCTTGCTCTGGCCAGGTCTCCCACGACAGGGGAGCCAGGTTGAAGGCAGAAGAGGGAGTATCTTTCAAAGTGGCTTCCTTTGTAGTTGGCCAGACACTTAAGAGATGAAGGGGGTGCAGAATTTAAGCCCTGAGCAGGCTGAGACCCTGTCTAACATCCCCTTCTTGCCCAGTGCCTTGCTCAGTGCACAAAACATTACAGGGGTTCAAAAAACATCTAAAAAAAAAAAAAAAGGCACAAACAGTAAACATCCAGCTGCAGCAGTCACTTCCTCTGACCAAACGAACTACGAGGACATGCTCAAGCCAAGTCCTGGCAGCTTAGGATCTAAACGGACGGCGTCGCTGCCCTTTAACACGGTGGCTTCTGAACATTCTCGAACTCTGTGCAGCCGCACAAAAGGCTAAGACAGATCTACATATGATATGATCCAGAAACAGTTCCATAGTGAACTGTGCAGTTAAAAACAACATGTTAATAAGACTGTCTAATGTGATCCTTACCACCCCCAGCACACACACACAGAAAGGTTGGGGGCTATTCGCCAAGGGGTCTAGCTAAGTAAGCTTGGGGGTGGAGAGCCTAGCAGAGCTTTTTGTTTCCTGGCTCATCCATGTCTGATCAGATTTTCACAATAACATGCATCATTTTCAATATTATTTAAATAGGTAAATTTCAAAGTAAGCAAAACATCCCACATCTGCCTTTCTTATTTCCACACTGGAAAAGGATCTATGACGTGCTGCTGCTCATTGGCACCGCTGTTTCTTTGGGGTGGGGGGTGCGGAAGGGGACAGACTTGGTCTCTCTTCAATGGACGATCAAACTATTTTCTTTAATATGTACATTCTTATTTCTACCCAATTTCAGGCCTTGCTTACTTACAGTATTTACAGCCTCCGCAAGCACAGCAGCAATATTGGCCCTTCCCTCCCAGTAGGAACACTTTCTATTCAGTTTACTCTGCAGATGAAGCCTCAGAGCCACACAAATGCCCCGGAGGACAAAGTCAAGCAAAGAGGAAGGTCTCAGCTGAGATTGTTTGACGATTTTCATTCGTCCACTCATCTGCTTGCTCTGGACGTTTGCTTTTGTCAGGGGGAGGTGTCTAAAGAAAATGAATAAGATCTTGTATGTATATAGCGTTTTAACACCATCGGGCTGTCACAGGGAAACAATGTCTCATGAGAACAAACTATCTTCCGATAAAAGGAAATTAAGTATCAAAATGTATCAATGTCTAGGCCTCCAGAGAGAGCTGTAATAATTGTCCTAATAGCCCTGAGAATAAATCTTAATGTCTGCAAATGAAAAGAAAATAAACTTTATTTTAACATCACCCCTGACACTTTTCTCCCTAACTGCCTCCTCAATTTTGTCCCACTGAAAACATGCATGGCTTTCGTCTTTGTCAGCATTTGCAGACGTTTAGAGACGGCAAAGGAAGGGAAGGACATTATTGCAAAATGAGTGGATAAATTCCCCACACCATTGTCCTCTGTTTTAAGCACCCTCTACTCTGTTTTAAGCCAGCCGCTGCAACATACCCGCTTAGGCAGTCTGCCCACGTTTCTTCCACCAAGACTCCCCGGGCTCTTTCCTCTGCTCCTAGTAGAATTTTTCTATCAAAAAAACAAAACTCAAGCATGCCAGAAAGAAAGACCCAAACCTGCATTTTAAAAAATTAAAAAATGCTGTTGCTATGGTTCTTTCAGGGACACTATCATCAAACTGAAAAATAATGCTGTCTACATGCATTATTACAAAGTTAGCTACAGGGAAGAGATGATAATAGGAAAGAATGTTTTAAAGACCTCTTTAGCCCCTTCTGAGTTTTTTCCATGTCACAGGTTGCTTCACTAATGTCTCTGCAATAATAAAAACTCATACAACCTCAGACAGAACCATATGCAAAGGAAAAAAAATGTTTTATTCTGAAGCCAAATATAAATAATTTTGACATCCACACCTGTTCCCCACATTACCATGGACATAGGCGACTGTTTATAACAATATTTATTTTTCTATATGAAGCATGTAAGTCTGGAATTCCTTTTGTAAAGAAATCCGAAAGAGTGTTCCAGTTATGGCCCATAAAAATTTGAAACTAAAAATGCATTATAATTCATTTTGTCTATGAAAACATATTGGAATACATAAACTACTCCTCATTTGAAGAATTTAATTTCTTCCCAGTATCAGTTAATTATTCCTTTTTAGTGAGTGCCATTTTACTCTGATGATTCTACAAGTTTAGAAATTATTTGACTAGAGGGGGAAAAAAAAGAAAAAAGTGGGAAATGGAGTTTAATACTATGTATTGTCTATCTTAAAACCCACTATTTAAAAAATAGGAATTGCTTAAAGTAAAATCCTTCTTTCCTCTGTGTAAGGGTCACCATTTGAGCATGATTAGATACCTGCCAAAACAAACAAGATTTGAATTAACAACGTCCTTAAAAAAAAAAATTCGGTAGACTATTATATTTGTGTACCATTGTTATTGTCTAGAACAAAAATGCACCTGACGATATGGCCACTAGAGGGAGCTGTAACTCCCCAATACACCGCAGCGGGACCCACAGGAAGAGCCACTTGAGACTTTGCTAGTTCCACACGCTCCACAAAACCTTTCCTTCTGATGAGCCCCACATGGGCACAGATCCCTCCCGGTGAGGCTTCCCTTAAAAATAAAGGCATCTCTGCTAACTTTAAAGTTGGAAGAAAAGAAAAATAATCTGATGTTCACTCACAGGGAATTTTTATATTATTAAAATTTATAACCTGTATATTTTAAAGAATGTGAGGCTCTTAAAGACACCTATTTATAGAATAATAAAATAATAAAACAGTAAAATTAATGAAATGATAGGGTAAGGAAAATCAGGGCATGTATTAATCCCTTGGACAGCACAAAAGCAGGAAGAAGAAATTCAGCCTAGTGGTAGGGGTGGCCTAGGCAGGGTGGCCGAGCGTCAGCAACACGGGCCCGAGAAAAGGACAAGAAACAGGTCAGCTGCGCAAAGAGGAAGACGGTGGTGGTTCTGGGCACCAAGGAGGGACAGCACGGTCCTGGAGGGACAGCACGGTCCTGGGGAACCACAGGACTGAGCGCGGCTGCTCAGAGAAGCCCAAGGCAAGGGACGCACTGCGGGGCTTCACCAAGGGCCTCGTGCGATCAATCGCTGAAGTGTCAGCCAGGCAAAAGACCGTCTGTTTATGTTTTAGAGAATTCTGTACATAAGCGGAGGGACAGAGGGGACAAGGCAGACACAGACACTGAACCAGACATGGAGGCAGGAGGGATGAGAGAGGCGAGGACAACTCCCAGGTCCCCAGCTTGGATGTCTGGATGGAGGGTGAAGCCATCTGCTGACACGGATCCTTCCAGAGAAAGAGCAGTTTCAGATATTTTGATGTTCCAGGCCCAGACACTGCATCAGGGCAAAAAAAAGATCCTGGCCTCACTAGTGATTCATCTCATTTCTAGAACATGATGGTCTGACGATATATTTAATAACAAGAGAAAATGCAATTACACTAGGGGAGCCAGTAATCCATCCTGGAAGAAAGGAGTTTGCAAATTTTTGTTTTGCAGACACTCATTAGATAAAGTTTAAAATCACTCCACCGAAGTGAAAGTCACTATTCTCAATGAACTCCCAAGTGATTCAAGTCAGTATAAGAAAGTTTTGAAATAATACAGAAACGATACTATCGTTTTCTGACTAGAAAAAGAAACTGTGATAAAGTATAAGATTGGCCCATTTTGATTTCTCAACCAGTCATTCCCAAACTCGAAACAGAGTGTTTCTTTCAAATGCTTCTCTACTTTCCTACCACGAATGCCTAATTTTGAGCATCTAAAAATAACAGTGATTTGAAACAATAATCAGTTCTTCAATAGGGGAAGTACAATAACGTTCCCACAACAAGGAAGGAGGAAAATGCAAACAACCCTTGAAGTATATTTATTACCCATTCCTCTGTTTATGCCAGAAGGAATGTTAGCACACATTCATTAACAATCGAGGCATATTTTATATCTCTTGTGTTGATATTTTACAGTAGGAATGCCAGTTCTTTTAATAATTTACTGGGGAGTTACACATTGTAGATTTCTTATTAAATATTTCTTATACTAAGGTCATAAGTCTAAGGAGTATTCAGTAGGGAAAGCAGGCAATATTTTAATTGCATACCTTCCTTTAAATTACGTGTCTACATCTGCTCGTATGCATATATATTCATTGTTCTTTCTTATTCATATATTTATACGCGAAGCAGTGGGAATAATTTTCTCTAAGACAAAAACATTACACAGTTGCACCCATTTGTAGACCTTAAAATTCACAGTGCATATCTAAAAGTTTCATAAGCTATATTTTAAGCATGCTGCCCTTGAAAAGAAAAAAAAAAAAGAGCTACAACACTATCTAGGAACCCCATTCCCCCAGCCCAAAAGTCAATACTGGCGGAATTACTGTGTATCATTGACCAACCAGCAGCTCTATGAGAGTTTAATCTGGAAAGCATGACCAAATAATACTGATACTCCTAGTTCTAAATATATACGTTGTAGAGAATCGACGGTTTATACTGTCAGAGGCTGGCAAATGGTGGCCCATGGGCCACTGGCACACAGACATGCCCATTTGTTTACATACTGCCCAAGGCTGCTTTTGTGCTATGTCAGAGCCGTAAGTCCTGTAAAACCTTGGCTATTTACTATCTGGTCCTTTATAGGAAAAAAAAAAAAATGCTGGCCCTGATTTGGATAACTACCTACAGCACTTAGCAAAGGTTTATTTACCATTGAAAAACCTTCCAGCTCACTTAGCCTTCCTTCCGGATCACTCTTTATAAAAGAGTCTTTAAAATCTTATCTTCCAGGCCTCTCCCCAAATATAAACATTAAATAATTTTATGAAGTCTATGAAAATGTTTCTTAGAAGATTAAATAATATACAACATAGGAGATGTACATCTGAAATTTAACATTCTGGAGTTCCAAAGATATGTTTCCAAAATGGATTTGGGATTGTGCATGCTTAAAAGCATGACTTTTAGGTATAAGGAACATTTTCACCTTCAACAATACAGATGCATAGCGGGTTCCCCAAAGGTGTCCCACTGAGGATGGGGTGGAGGAGAACCATTAACAGGCAGAGAAAGGAATCCCTTCCCCTGCTGGGGAGGAGGGGACCAGCAGCAGTCCTCCACCATCCTAATAGCACCTCTCTCTACTCAGCACCTTCTGGCTGTGTTCCTGAAGGCTTGGTTGTTAGTTCAATTTTCATAAAATAAATATTTTCCTCATTGTCTTACACATTCAGAACTGCTTTCATTTCTGACTCATCTCGAGTTGGCAACATTCCTTTCCTTATACTTTAGCTTCTTACACTCTTTCTCCCCCCAAGGAGGAGAGGGGAAAACAGAAAGATGGTGAGAAAAACAGAAGGCATCAGGATAAAAATGCTGGTGTCAGGCATGGGGGTGGGGCTGGGGGCACATGTTGAGACCGGTGGCTCAGGAATAAAGGAGAGGGAGGGTAAGCACAGGCAGGTGGCCCTGTGCAAGAGGCAGAGGACAGGACATGGGGTGCATTCAGGACTTCACCAACCCCAGAAACTGGCCTCGTACTTCTGCCCCTCCAGGTGTCTTTGCAATTAAGTAAAAACACACCCTCTCCCCAAAACTTCTTAGCAGCTTTTTTTCAGTTTTCTCAGGCTCCACTCTGACCAGGTTAACAAAATTTATTGAACATCTACTGAGTGTTGGATACTCTCATCTTCCTAAAGCACATCAAATTCTCTGCCCTGCAGGCTCATTATGACCACAGCTTCACTCTAGACTCTGAAGAAAATGAGGGCAGTAAGTCCCAGTTTTCCCCATGCTCTCTGTCAAGCCACTTGATGGGGCAAAGGTTCCTTTGGCAACATCCATATATTCAAGTATCTGCAGTCAAGGAAAAGCAAGCGGGAGGAATCTGAAGAAAGGGTTCTTACAAATCCAACATCAGGCAACGGTACAGAAATGTGACCTCTCTAGCCCACTCCTTTATTTACTAAAATTGGGAGGACCAAAAAAAAAAAAAAAAGTTTATATGAAAATCTTTTAAAACTGATCAGATATTTCCTGCATTCTCCACTCATGCATACTGAACATAGCACAGCCTTTTCTCAGCGATTCAAGATGACAAAGATCCACTATCGCCACCCCGGCTGTCCCACAGCAGCCCTGGGGTCTGACGCAGAATGGAGCTTTGCCTGCCCTACCCATTTACCTACTCGCCACTTCTAACGTTCCTGTCTGGGAAACCTGGTGGGCTGGGTGGTGTGCAGGCTAGGATGGACATTATTCTAAAAGGATGTTGCTACATTCATATATTGAAAGACTAGGAGGTAAACACAAAAATGTAAACAGTTGTGTGGCTGCTATGGAACAGAATGGTTTTTATTTATATTTGGGGGAAAAGGGTTAATTATATCATTTTGGCTTTGGGGGGTGAGGAGGAGTACTCTTAGAACAAACAGTGTAAGAGTGAGGTTCTCTGGGGCTCTCACATCAATAACTATATGAGCTACTGGTGCAGGGATTTTAAGACAAACACATTCTGGCCCAGAGGCCATTAGTGTTGATGTTGTGATTCTCAGCAATGCCCAAGACAGCTAAGGCTGCTGAAGCAGGCCTCCAGAGAGAAATGGAGATTTGCAAGGAGCTTGCAGATCACAAACGCAGTGTCTGCACAGTGTAAGGTGCTGCTCTGCAGTGGGGGGGAGGAAGAGAGATCAGTTCTGAATGCTAAAGATGACAGTGCAGGGGACAAAACCGAATGTAGGCCATGCCTCAAGGGGCCTCGCAGCCACATCAGAATACCCCAGGAAGTGTGGCGTCCGTGGTGGCCGAAAGGGCACAGTCCCACCTAAAGCACATACCTGTAGGCATACAGCCTCACAGGGACACAGGCCCAATGTGTCTAGAGCACCAAGATCTTCCAGAAACCTAGAAATCCTGATTTTTAATATGCAGTCGCCCAAACGTTGCTCAGGATTTGCGCTTTTTTGTTTTAGTGCTCCACAGGCCAAATAAACACATCTGGGGAGTCAGTCTGGTCCCCCGGGGCAGCAGTCTACAAACTCCGGTCTGATCGCTGACCCAGAAGTGCTTACACGTGAGCAAGGGAATTTCAAGGTACTTACAACAGCCTTGAGGTTTCTCCATTAGAGAAAGAAGGAGATTTATTTTGTACAATGTTTTTTTTAAAAAAAAAAAAAAAAAGGAAGGGAAAAAAACCCCAGAATTTCCAATCCTTTGGGAGAAAAAGTAAACCAGTATTTAAAATATACATGTATACAGTGCCAAAACATCACCCCACCAATTACTTGCTGGTCACCTGGGAAGAAAATGTAATTTCACAGACTGCCCCCACATTAACCCAGGGATCAACTTTGGCACCAGCGATAATGGCACAACCAGACGACGTGTCCCTCCAGATGAACAGCAGCAACCATCTCTCCTCTGAATGTTCACACTAAATTTGATCAAGCCTTTAGCTACAACTTCTGACAGACAGTACTGCACAGGAAACACCGGGTGAAAAAAGTACACTTTAATTCATTAATTGATGGTACCACTAGGAAATGATCAAATGTGGCGAGACCACCTAGCTACAGGTCATTCCAAAGGAAGGCTGGGGGAGGACACGAACTATTCTAGATTAAAAGAGTCTTAACAGACCAACCAATTAAATGCAATACATGATTCTCAACTGAATTCCAGTTTAAACGGCCCAGCTGTAAAAGGCATTTTAGGGTCAGTTGGGGGAATTCAGATAATCAACCAGGTAACAGAGTCCATTAGGCAATTACTTTTGATTTTGTGAAACCAGTACTGCAGTTACACAGAAATATGTTCTTGTTTTTTAGAGACGTGGGCTGAAGTATTTAGGAGCAAAATGTCATGTCGTCTATAATTCACTTCTGAATACTTCAGGGGAAAGAAGATGAAGCAAACACGGTAAAATGCTAAGAAATCTAGACAGGAGACTGAGGAAGGCTGGCGTCAGAGAGCCGTCCTCACACGGCGATAAGTCTCCATCGCCAGGAGACAGAAGGACTTTTCGCCACGTCCCTCCAGTGTGTGTTTTAAATTTCGAATCGCCAGCTGACAAAAGACAAAATAGAGCAATCCAAATAGGTATTAATCGATGCTGATGGCTCAACCACACACAATGAAGAAGCAACTGCCCAAGGAGTGTCTTGGAACCTTTCGTACGGAAGCATGACATTCTAGAGCTGGGCTGTTTCAGCCAGCATAGCCACATTTTAAAAAGCAGCTTTACAGTCTCAAATGCATTCAAGGTAAACTCAAATGAAGGCACTGATCAAAATTAAGGAGGAAAGGGGAGAGAGATTAAATCTAAAACCTGTCTTTAAATAACTCTTTTCAATGACTGCTTTAAGCCTATGGCAAAAGGCTAAATGTCTTGAGATGCAAGCTTAACTGAAAACGAATATAGTTGAAACTTGAAAAGCTATCCTGACTTTAAAGGAAAAACTTTAAGATCTTAATTAGCAGAATTCATCTATTCTAAATCTAATAGTTGATGATACTCACTCCAATTCAAAAGTTTAGTCAGGTAGCATCAAATACAATGGCTTGCTTTTTAAATCTGCTAACCAAAAAGGGGCCAAATCAGGTGTTTGGAGGAACACTAATAGACATCTAGTCCTGCGGTCCCCGACCCCCAGGCTGAGGACCGGTAAGGTCCGTGGCCTGTTAGGAACTGGGTTGCACAGCAGGAGGTGAGCGGCGGGCAAGCCAGTGCAGCTTCGCCTGTATTTACAGCTGCTCCCCAAGGCTCACATCACCACCTGAGCATTAGATTCTCATAGGAGCATGAACCCTACTGTGAACTGCACATGTGAGAGATCTCGGTTGCGCTCTCCTTATGAGAGTCTGATGCCTGATGATCTGAGGTGGAGCTGAGGCGGTGATGCTAGCGCTGGGGAGCAGCTGCAAATGCAGATTATCATTAGCAGAGAGGTTTGACTGCACAAGAGACCATAATAAATCAATTGCTTGCAGACTCATATCAAAACCCCATCAGCGAGTGGCAAGTGACAATTAAGCTGCATCTGGTGGCAGGCTTTAAGTCAGAATCTGACAGTTACTAACATTTTAGTCTGTGCATGGCCAGCCCATTATTACACCACTTCCATCTGCGCCTCTTTCCTGCACCGCGCACTTGTCTCAGTCACAGCTTTGGTAAGCCCACAAGCTAACCCTAGCACAAATGAGTGAAAAACTAACATCGCTGGAGAGCTGCTTTGAAAAGGGGGAAAGAGGCCAGGCATCGTGGCTCACGCCTATACTTCTAGCACTCTGGGAGGATCTCTTAAGGACAGGAGTTCAAGACCAGTCTGAGCAAGAGCGAGATCCATCTCTACTAAAAATAGAAAAAATTAGCCGGGCATGGTGGCACGCGCCTGTAATCCCAGGTGCTCGGGAGGCTGAGGCAGGAGGATTACTTGAGCCCAGGAGTTTGAGGTTGCTGTGAGCTATCCTGATGCCATAGCACTCTAGCCTGGGTGACAGAGCAAGATTCTTGTCTCTTAAAAAAAAAGAAAAAAGAAAACGGGGAAAGACCTAATGATGAGACAGCAGAAGACTGTTAAAACTGCCACAAAATTAAAGCTGCATTTAAAAGAAAATACCAAGATTCCTACTTAAATTATGGGTTCGTTTCAACAGGTGATTCACATTCTCCAAGCCCAGTTTGTATATGTGGCAAACAGCTAGCCAACGAAGCCATGAAACCTTCAAAACTGCTTCGCCACATGGAGACCAAGCACCCTGCATTAAAAGACAAGCTTTTGGAGTTTTTCAAAAGGAAAAAACATGAACACAAAGAACAGAAGCCATTATTGAAGGCCACTGCTTCATCCAATGTGTCTGCACTGAGAGCATCATTCTTAGTGGTTAACCAGATTGCTAAAGCTAAGAAGCCCTTTCCTATTGGTTAAGAGTTGATCTTGCCGGCTGCTAAGCACATTTGCCATGAATTTTTAGGAGAGGCTGCAGTTCAAAAGGTGGCATATGTTCCTCTTTCGGCCAGCACCATAACTAGATGAACTGATGAAATAGCAGAGGATACTGAGGCACAATTATTACAGAGGATTAATGAGTCGCGGTGGTACCCAATCCAGGTTTCTGAGTCTACCAATGTTGACAACAAGGCAACAATGTTTGTTTTTCTATGATATATTTTTCAGGAGGATGTGCATAAGGATATGTTTTGGTAAATACTTCTTGAGTACTGTGCTAGGTGCTAGGTGCTGTTCTAGGCCAAGGAAAAAAAAAAACAAATAAAATATAATGCTAGCCAACAGAAGTTAAAAATCTAGCTTGGAAGAAAGAAATAAGTTTAAACATAAAACCAATCAAGCCAACTGATGGAACTAGGCACAGTGCTTCCCAGGCAGTATGGGCACGCCGGAAAGAGGATGCAGTCTGCTGGGGGCCGAGGAGGTGGCCTGTGTAACGGAGGAGATAGAGACCCAGCTAGCAAGCATTAAGGACAAGCTATGAGAGGAGCCCCCAGATCTGGCAGAGGTTAGGGTGGGGCACATCCTCAGGAGATGGCACACAGGCAAACCAGCGTGTGCTGCGGGCACCCTATGTAGGCTTGTCTTGAGCAGGGTTTTACTTCCCTTTTGAGTCTTAGCAGCATTTTACACATGGCCTGCTTTTTTATACGGTTAGATTTTCTTTTGCTCAGCATTTTTTAAAAACCATTTTGAAAAAAAATCACGTTGCATGTTTTTCCATTGTGTGGATAATAAAGACAGAATGCCTTTGACCCAGGGTGACCACAGTCTCAATTTACATCTTACGTCCTGACATCCCATTCGATTTAGCATTTGTTCCAGACAAAAGTGTCCCGGTTTAGATGACAGATTGTATGACTGCCCTTTCTCGACCTCAAGGTATGGTCCAAAGGGAGACATCTTTCTCTGCCACTGCTGTTTGCCACATATGCCAACTGCTCGAATGTTCGAGCGCAGCAACAGCTCAATTATCGAATCTTCACAGAACAAAGGTTCCTTTAATAAAGCGAGACTGGACTGGAAGGAGCTGGAAAACGATCTTGTATCCTAAGCCCCCGGCTGGGGCAGAGAGGCTGAAAAGGAGAAGGGCATTTCAGGCACAGGCCTCTCGCGGGTGGTCCGCCAACTGCGGCTGGGAGGGAGGCCCCACGCCCCACCAACCCCAGTCCTCTGAGCTGGAGCCATATCCGTCATCAGCTGGGGGGGCAAGGAGAGATGAAGTGCTCTGCTCCCCCCACCATCGCCCGCCCATCTCACTCTGCCCCTCCAACCACCCCCCACCTTAGGCCAAGTGACCCAGGCAACCTCCCTTGGAGACAAAGGACGGGGAGCCCCACAGACCATAAACCCCGTCTTTAAACACACCAACGTCTACAGGATTTCTACCACGTGAAAGTTTCTGACCAGGCCCCTCGTGAAAACCGCCGCCCTTCCTCCCCCATCCATTATCCTGTCTACAGGTTCCAATTCCTATCCAGCCTCTTCTCTGCCAAGGGAGAATGCGGTGTCCAGTCGGGCACAGTGCTGGAGGGGATGCAAGGTGACGAGGCTGGGAGAGAAGGCACGTTTGCTGGCCCGGGGCTCTGCAGGGCACGGGGGATGGCAGAGAACACACACTTCGAACCCTCCAGGCTGTGACTGCCACCTTACAACACGACAGAGCCGCAGACCACGAGAGTCCCGCTGGGGTTCCTCCCCAACTCCAGCACGCCAGTTACGAAGAAACTTACCCTTCTCTTATACTCACACACCAGGACACAAGTGGTTTTAAAGGATTTGCCCAAGATAACTTGGAGGGAGAACGCAAGTCATCGGGCAAAATTACAAGGTGGTGACGCCCTGGAGTGAGAAGCCAACTTGGCATTAACCTGCACCGCCACCTCACACTTCCATTTGAGACCCACCGGGAAGCGGGTCCTTAGGGAGCTGCGGCTTCAGAGGAAGCTGACGGCTGAGAGGCAGGTGGGGGAGGGGTCTGTGTGTGTCTATTTATTAATTTAAGAAAATGAAGAACAGAACCAGCGTTCAGAGTTTCTGACTCATTTTCTGGCACTTGGTCCATGAGGCCACACACCGTTTATCTTTCTAATTAACATTCTGAAGGATAATTCCTTTCCACCCGGGCCCCTAGAAATGAACCTGCCTGCTATCATATGAACAGTCAAAACTCAAGGCTCGATTTGCTTGCCTCTTCTAAGATTTGGAACCCAATTCCCCTACAACTTTAACCTCAGATCTTCTTAACAGGCTGAGAAATACAATCTGAATCAATTTTACTTTTTTTTTTTTAAATGAAAGGGTTTGATTTAAAAAAACAAACAAAAAAACCCAATCAAGTTTGCTTTTTTTGCTTTTTTTTTTGAGACAGAGTCTCACTCTGTTGCCCTCCCTGGCTAGTACAGTGGTGTCACCATAGCTCAGTGCAACCTCAAACTCCTGGGCTCAGTCTCCTAAGTAGGTGGGAGAAACACTACAGGCATGTTTTTCTATTTTTTAGTAGAGACGGGTATCACTTTTGCTCAGGCTGGTCTCGAACTCCTGAGGTCAAGCGATCTTCCCGCCTCATCCTCCCAGAGTGCTAGGATCACAGGTGTGAGTCACTTCGCCTGGCCCCCAAACTGTATTTTTCTACTGAGAAAAAAAACAAAACACCAGAACCTAATTTCCTCATGAAATGAGCCCATACGGAGGACAAACTTGTTAACCACTGTTGTGATGCAAACCTGTGCATACCCACCACTCCCCACTCCAAAATGTGGTCCCTGGACCAGCTGCAGCAGCATCACTTACTACATCAGAATCTCTGGAGGTGGGGCCCAGTGAACTCATTTTAAGAAGCCTTCCAGGGGATTCTGAGGTCCACCTAAATTTGAAAAGTATTTGCCAAGTTCTGCAGAACTCACTGGAAAAAAACAAAGCAAACATACCTGGCTCCAAAGATGTCCTTTTTGGCGAGATCAATCCCGGAAACAACTTTTACTCTGAGAATACGGGACTCTCCCTGTTGGACAGGAATTAAAAAAAAAATTTAACAAACTGATCTTCAATGGCTCCCTCTCACCCAATATTAAAGTCAACGATTTCTACTCAGCCCAGTACTTGGATACAGAGCAAATCAATTCAAGCATAAGCAATTTTTCCATATATTGAAGTTCAAAAGCCAACATTCCAGCTCTAAAATTCTTTGACTCTAGAAACTTACAGCATCCAGGTTAATTAAATACAAATTTAATTCCAACTAGGTTATTAACATCAATTCTTCCTGACATTTAAAGGAACTATTTCCCAGTTGTACCAAGAGCACAATCACATACATAAAATCACTGAGGGAAATGTCCAAACTCAACAAGTGAGCATGAATATAACAAATAATTCCTCCTTTGAAGTTTATATATCTGTATGTGTGGCCTGGGATAGAAAGGAATTTAATATGGTAAAATATTTCCTCAAAATTACAGTGCTTTTCAAAATGTTGGCATCAGCAAGCGAAAATAATTCCATAGTTGCAGTAAAAAGAAATTAAAAAAATATTATCATAAATGGAAATCATCCCAAGTGATTCAGCAATCAGTCAACTGTTCATTTGTTCATTCATTCACTCACCCATTTCTTCATTCATTCCAGTATTTCCTAAGCAGCTCCTACACACTAGGCCTTGAAATGTTGACATGAAATGCTCCTGGGTCTACTGAAGGTGGCAGGCAGACCCGCAGGACCCTGTGACAGCACCCTGCCAGAGGCATGGGTGAGAGAAGTATTCGAGGGCTGAGACACTCAGGGTAGCCGAGATGGCTTAGGAGGACTGGTAGGCAGGAGTCTGGGGCAACTGTTAAGCTTCCAATGTGGATCACAAACTGTTAGCATAAATGGAAATACAGGCTCAAGTCCAAGGTGCCTGTGAACAACGAGATGGGAAAAAATAGATGGCTAGATGGGGAGAAACATCTGGTTTGAGTCGCAGACTTCGGAGTTATCAGTGTAGAGTTGGTAGTTGACAGTCACAGCCAAAGGTTTGCAGAACGTTATCCAAGAAGAGTGAGAAGGAAAAATGGGCAGGGATTGAGTCTTGGAGGAAGCAAGTGCTGAGCGGCCAGAGAGAAGTTAACAGGAAATCCATCTACCAATTTAATCAAGACCCGGTGAGGGAAAGAAAACCCGAATGATCATGTAACGTCGAAGGAGATAAAGACACAGCGAAACCAAACAGGAAGAACAGGAGGGTGGACCTTTATGAACTGGCTGCACAGATCAAACACACGCACAGGCAATCGGAGCACGTCCTTGAGGTGATTTACACTCTGGGAACCTTCCATCCAGCCGTGTGTCCCCGACACAGGCCGCCCATGTGCAAACACTGCTAGGCACACGGACACGGTGAAGACGGCGCTCTCAAGCTGTGCGTGCTTACGATCTCTCAAACGTGGCCTGCGCTCAAGCTCGGCAGCATCTAAAACATCTGGCAGCCCTCGAAGAAGGATTAGAGATGAAAAGCAGCACCGGCCAAGGCAGGGATAACTGGAACACAACCTTACTATGGCATAAGAGCACCTCGGCGTTTGCGGAAGCACCGGGGTCAAAGAGCTCTTCCCTGGGTTTTTGAGGCACCGCGGGGACACCTCGACTATCTCTGGCAAACTCACAGGCAAACTCACAGGCGGGTGGCCAGGGATTCTTTCTTTAGCACTGGATGCCATGCAGGCTCTTTTCTGTTCCTCACAGCAGGCTGTCCCCTGCTGCTAGTCCTTTGATGGCTCCCATGGCCTGCTCAGTTCAAAGGATGTCACAGTGAAATTGTTTTCTATACATAGTTCAAAACTTGAAAACACGCCTGAGCGGAGTTCTCTGTTACATGTAAGAGAAGAGTATGTGGCCCACTCGTGCTCATAGTATATAAAGTAAAAATCATGGCTTGAAACAAAACCCTTGTCTGCCAGGCTAAGGGATTCAAATTTGACCTCAGAGGCAATGAGGACTCATTCAGAAGAAGAAATGGATGGCAGGTGCATAGCTTGGGTGTTTGTCTCCCCAAACCTCATGTTGAAGTTTGATCCCCAGGTGTTGGAGGTGGGGCCTGGTGGGAGAGCCCTCATGAATGGCTTGGTACCATCCCTGTCCTCAAGGTAATGAGGGAGTTCTTGCTCTTAGTTCCTGCCAGAGCTGGTTGTTAAAAAGAGCCTGGCACCTCCCCCCGCCCATCTCTCGCCATGTGATCTCTGCACACACGGGCTCCCCTTCGCCTGCTGCTCTGAGTGGAAGCAGCTCAAGGCCCTCACCAGATACAGATGCCAGTGCCATGCTTCTTGTACAGTCTGTAGAACCATGAGCCAAATGAACCTCTTTTCTTTATGACTTACCCAGCCCCAGGTATTCCTTTACAGCAATGCAAAAATGGGCAAAGACAACAAGAAACTGCTAGAAAAGAGGCACCTAATTTTTGTCTCCCTACTTCCCCCACCTGCACTCTCTACCCCTCCTGCCATCGCAGATACTTCAAACCAGCCATTCTGCCAGCTACTACTGTGCAGGGGGGAATTCCACTGCAACCCACAGAGGGTGGATACTGTTGAAGCCAAGTGGCAAATCTCCAGGCCAACCCTTGCAGGTGGCCGAAGGAGCAGCAGATGTCTGATCTGGCCACAGGAAGGCTGACGTGGCCTTTAAGGAGCAGAATTTGGGGTGTCTGCTAAGCACCAGGTCCTGCCTACGACCAGCTGAGATCCAGCAGCAGTTCCGTCCGCACGCCGTAGTCTCGCTCTTGTAACTGACCAGAAGGAGACAGAGAAGCAACTGTGTCTAGGAAGGAAACCCAGGTACAGTCACTCGCAAGTCACAGCGCAGAAGATGAGAATTCTGGTGAGAAACTGTCTCCTTCTTGGAATTTTCAGAAATCCTGGGTAGAATCTTGGATGTTCCACAAACTTGATAGGGGGCTCACTTAAACCAGAACTGGCTTTGAAGGAATAAAGTAAGTACTAACACCTGGTTCCCTGACGTTTACATTAATGTCAGGTGAATGTTCTTACTTTTGGCAAGCCTACCTTCCAAAGGCAGGCAAAATCAGGCCACATTTATATGAATAAATGATTACAAATAAATTTAAAGGGTAATTTTTATGAAAATCTACCCCTGTTCTAAGATCTAAGGATACAGCAATAAAGAAGACAAGACTACCCCCCACACACACCCCAGCCGGACTATTTTCTGGTGTATGAAGAGTACGTTTTATAAGGGCTCTCAACTGTGTGGGAAACAGAAATCAGTAGTTTTTCTGAAAGGCAAGAGCCATACACACCAAACACCTTAAAATTCTGTATAGAATCCCTTTCACCAGACAAAACCTCATTTAGGAATCATTCCCAAGGAAAGCACAGACAGATGCAAATAAAACAAAAAACTAGCTAAAAGGATAATAACCAAAGCATTTTTTAAATTTAAAAACGTCTAAAAGCCCCTGAATAGTAGACAGCTAATTCCATGCAATGGGCTATAACACTGTCATTAAAAGCAGGTGAGAACCCACAACGACATTCCTTCATTTCACAAATATTCACGGAGCACCCACCACGTGCCAGACACGTTATCTGAAGACAGAGTTATGTAAACAAGACAGAGTTCCTGCCTCGAGGAACCCCGGATCTAGCAGGCAGACTGTGAATACATAGTGCAAACAAGCATGAGGATTTCTGATGGTGGTAAGTACTTTGAAGACAAAATGACAGTCACACAAAAGCAACTGAGTAGAGGGAGAGGGGTGGAAAATTTACAGCTGGGTGGTCAGGAAAGGCCTCTTTGGAGAGAAGACAGGAGCTGAAGGAGGCAGAGTGAAGAGGCAGGGCTGGGGTTCCAGGCAGGGCCAGAGTAAGGTCCCGAGGGGGAGGCGGTGGAGGGGAAGCAGTGAGCAGGGCGGCAGGGAGTACGGTGGGGTCAAAGCCCAGAGAGGCCAGCCTTGGCAGAGGGTGCACATTACTCCATCTGCTTGCAGGGAAGCACTGCAAAGTTTTAAGCGGAGAAGTGAGGAAATGTGGCTTAAGTTTTTGAAAGAACCCCTGTGGGGAATGGGCTAGAGGGGAGCCTGAGCAGGAGGGAGCACAATTAAGAGATTCTGGCAAGAGACGGTGGCGGAGCTCTTAACAAAAGTGCAGATGGAGAGGTGACCGGATCCCGCATACAAAAACATGTTCAAAATAAAGTGTTGGGTTAGGAAAAAAAGTTTCCAAACGGTATACAACTGAGTTTTGGACAGCTCGTTGTTCAACCAGCTGTTTCCCTTTTCTACCTGGACACGTGGCTCAACTACATTTCCCAGCCTTCCTTGCAGTTAGGGGCAGTCACATGACTCGGTTCTGGCCAATGGAACGTGGGCAGAAATGTAGCGGCCTCTCCTAAACCAGGCCCATACACCCTCCCACTCAGCACCCTCCATTCTCCTCACCCCTCTGCTAAATGGGGAGGACCCTGGTGGCCAAGAGGAGGAAACTGCATGAAGGGGATCGAGCTGAGCACCTCCACTACTCCCCACTACCCTCCCCAGACCGTGAGCTGGAAATAGACTTTTTCTGTTTATTCCCACTGAAACCAAGGGTGGCTATAGCAGTTAGCCTGCCCTCGTGTACAATATACTCTTTTTTTAAAAAAAATGTCAATGATACATGTGCAAAGGAAAAGGCCTGGAAAGGATGGTGTTAATAGTGATTACCTCTAATGAATAACTTTTTTGCGTATTTGCATTCTTTCCTTTTGAAACATTAAATATTTTTGTTTGAAAGCTAAACTTTCATAGAAACTTCAGAAAATACGTAAGAAAAACAAAGGAATAAGTTTAAATCGCTGGTAAATCAATGGCACCATCCAGGCTTGCTGTATTTCTAAAATGAATAAACCTAGTTTTGTCATAAGAAATACACACCTTCGAGTTATTTTTTAGCCAACTGACAATGGCATAGAGCCATATGCCTGGAAGATGTGAAAAGGTTCTCTGATGAAATACGCAGGCAACAGCTGGGAGGTGAAGAGCTGAGAGGGCCTTTATTGAACACTTACTATTTACAAGCAGCTGTTGCAGGAAATTTTACTCCTCTTTGAAGATAGAGGCGAGAGAGCATTACTCTATAAAAACAGTTTTTACAAATGGGTTTTAGATACAGCAAAAATTTCTTATCTTTGTTTCCTCGAAATGACAAGCTCAAACACAGAAAAGCAGCCATCGTCATTCTGTAAGGAAGCACGTGACAAGTTTATCAGGTACAATGGGTCGCAGGCCAAGCAACTGTACTTTCTGAAGCATTTTATTACTTTCGTAAAATCTAGGCATGATATGTTGAACCCTGTTTATGACTCCAGTAGAATTAAATATTTAACTAAGGTGGCTTGGTTTAGACAATGAAAACATCACTCACAGACTGACTGTACTACTGCAGAGAAGGAACAGGCTAGGCCAAACATAACTTTCAGGGTCTCTTTGTGTTATTAATCTATTGTTCTGCATTGTTGTTGGGTAACTGCAGTGATTCTAGGTGCTTTACATGTGCTTTGCTTTTCCACTGAATTTTCTAATTCTTTATCAAGACACAGAACAAGATAAGGTACCCAAGTCAAAAATGACAGTGGCACACTAACAAATAAGGTGTCCCCAATGAGAAACAGGTGATATTCTGAAGGCTCACATGTAAGACAGTTGTTTGACTCCAGCAGTCTTGGCTCATATAAACTGTGCATGTATAAGCAGTTACTGGATTCCCAAGCCCACCCACAGAGCCTATAAAATACATTATCTATCACAAGTTCCTATGGTAAAATAAATTTCCAGCTCCAACTCAAAACTCAAGAGACTGGAATTACCTTTCCTCCTACGACTCTGTCTTAGAAAGACAGAGTATTGGTATTTTTTATCTATATTCTTCACAATGGCAGCTGTTCTCCCAAAAAAAGGTGACATCTGGGCTGAGAAATAGTGTTCTTTCTTCACAGGGAGCCACTGTGACCTCAGTATCGCACACACAAGTATGGACAAGGAAGTCCTAAGTTGCAGTCTTCTACGTTTTGGTCATTCTCCCCTAAATGAATTTATGCATTTACTTTCCATATTCCCAAGTATATTTATAGTTCTACTTATAACACATGACACTTTCAGACTCACAGTAAACGCTCCCTGGATTAAAAGAGATGACCAACATATTTTTGGACCACAGAAACATGTAAGTTATATATATAGCACTTAACTTTAGTTGCTTTTAAAATTAAATAAGGTAACATATGGAACGTGCCCACTGTGTGCCTGCTACACATTTGGTCTCATTCTTCTTTCCATTCCTACCTATTCTTGCCCCAACCCCGAGACAGTATCCTAGTTCATACAGTTTTTAAGACTTTGGGTTTTTTTAGAGCAGTTTAAGATTCACAGCAAAATTGAGCAGAAGACACAGAGGTTACCTGTGTACCCTGTGCCCCCCACACAGGCACAGCCTCCCCCAGTATCAACATCCTGCACCAGTGGGGTACATTTGGTACAATTAACACATGATAATCACCCCAAGTCTGTTTCACATTAGGGTTCACTCTTGGTGTTGTGCACTCTATGGCTTTGGACAATGTGCAATGACATGTACCCACCATTATAGCATCATACAGAATAGTGTCATTGCCCTAAAAGTCTGTGTTCCGCCTACTCATCCCTCCCCTATCTACGTTTTCTTTAAAAAATCTCCCACACAGTCCTATCGCCTCTCCACTCCGCTCACTCCTGTCATTTCCAGCTACTCTTGCTAGCTCCCATCTCTCTCACTTTCTGCCTTCTCCACCCCAAGGCCTGCCCTCTAAACCCTTCCCTCCCTTCCTGGTGGGTCCCCTGGCTTCACGCTGCTCCTACCCCTACTAAAATCTCTCAGTTCTCCACACTGACCATCTAACTACACATTCAACAATAACGACCTCAGTGACAACTGTGTTCAAGGCATTGCGCTAGCAAAAAAAAGGAGCACAGAGCTGAACAAAATGCATTATTCTCTGTCCCCCAGGGGCTTGCAATCAGCAGTGGAGGTTAGACACGTGCAAAATTGCCTTTTATCCAGCAGTGGAAAAGAGGCGTAAGATATGAGCGGTGGGAACAAAGACATACGGTAGAAAAAGAAAGTAGCCCAATACCTGGACCATGCATCCAGCTGAAGCTCAGATAAAACCTATGATAACGAACAGCCCCACTCACAGGGCTATCCGCCGTGGCCATCTGGTCACCATGGTCAGCCCGACACATGGCACATGGTCAAGTTTCAATCCTCCAACATTCTAGACAAGTCCAACTCCCAAGGATACTAGCTCCTGAAAAACTTGCAAGAACAAAGGATTCTGTGCAACCTAAATTTCTCAATCTCTACTAGATAATGGTCATTATTATGTCACGCAGAAAAAAGTTAACAAATGGGAAAGAGATGAACCTTAAGAGCAGAATCATAATTTAAATGCGCAAGGTAACTCTAACTTCAAGAAATCATGCTGTGTGGTTATAAAATAGGTCCACAAATCCTTGGTATTTCTCTCTTCTAGTGGTAGGGCTTAATTTCCCTCCCTTGTGTGGGGGCCGGATTTAGGGACTCCGTTCTAACAGACAGAATGTGGAGGTGACAGTGTATGACTTTGAAGACTAGGTCATAAAAGACACTGTGGCTTCCTCCCCTTTCTCTCTCAGATCACTCTGCGGAAAGCTAGCAGCCGCCATGATATGAGGACACTCAAGCAGCCCTACAGAGAGTTCTATGTGGTGAGGAACTGAGGCCTCCAGCCACCAGCCATGAGTGACCCATCTCAGAAATGGATCCTTCCATTCTGGTCAAGACTTCAGATGATGGCAGCCCTTGCTGACATCCTGACTGCAACCTTGTGAGAGTCCCTTGCCTGCTATATGCCAGTAACTATGCAAAGCATGCAACAGAACCACCCAGCTAAGCCACTTTTGATTTCTTGACCCATGGAAACTGTGAGATAATAAATGTTTGCTGCTTTATAAGCTGCTAAGTTTGGGGATAATTAGTTATGCAGCCAATATATAACTAACACACATGTGGAGAATCCCATGCAATAATTAGACTCTAATTTATCTCTTTGCTAAGTTGAGACTGTCCTATGTATTCGGATGATGCTTCCAAACAAGATAAAGACATCAATGAGAAAGAAAGACTATTGCCTGTGTTCTCTACCACGTAAAAGCAGTGGTATTTTTAAGGCAGAATTAACAGAGCTTGGTGACCTGCTCAATGTAAATGCAGTGGTTGTATTATTTTTAAGAAATATGGAACCTGATGCCCTAATAAGTACAGTCAATTTCTGAAACCAAGGCAACTCCAGAAACTTTAGGATATGTGATTACTCATAAGCATAAAATTTTGAAAAAATTCAAGAATGCCGATAACCATCAAGAATAGCTGAGAAACTTCCATGTGCCATTGAAACAACTCTATAAATTCACCCTCCTTCTCCATTCCGCGGCCTCAGTTCATGTTATCACTAATAGCAGGCAGGTTCAACACCTGCCATTATGCCATTAGCATAATCTCATTCGTTCATTTTTCAAAACCTCCTGAGCCAGGCTCTGCGTAGCTGCTGCTGCTGTGGGGCAGCTTCTCTTCATCCTAATTCCCATGCTGCCACATTAGTCCAATCTTCCTAAAACGTCTCTTCACCATCCTTGTAGTAGAGCTTCCCTATGAAGAAACGGATCAAACTAAAACTCCTCAGCTTGTCAAGGAAGGCTCACCACGACCAATTTTATTGCTGCCTGTAGGAACAACTTGTGCTCTTCACCAGAACCCAACTCTCTTCCTCCCAGTACCTGCCCATCCAACACCTGTCCATCCCCAGTGGTCTGCTCAAGTCCATGCAGTGACTCAGCCCGAAGTGTGTGCTCCAAGCTGACAACAGCACAGGAACAATGACCCAATAAGACAGAGTTCAAGCCCGCAGGAATTCACTTCCTATACACCAGGAGAACAGCACATACACAGTGATCATGACATTAGACAGTAGGTTTAACAGCAGGCATGGATGATACTCTGCAGGAACCCGGAGGAGGAAGAAATTAACATATATGCAAGGGCTGGGGAGCGGGAGCGAGGCTGGGAGGCTGGGAAGTTGGCGACAGCCACTGGGGACAGCCACAGATGACCGGACATTCGAGGCAGGCCTTCAAGAATGAGGAGAAGGGAGGGGAGAAGGGAGCGGAGAAGGGAAGATAGAGCAGAGAAAGTGGATGTGCAGGGAGGGGCTGGCATGCAGGGAAGCAGGGGTAGGGGTGGCAGAGCGGCCTGCACCTGGCTCCATCCTTGGCGCAGTGCCCTGGATGACAAGCACAGGGGGCAGACAGAAGGGAGGCGAGCCTGGAGAGAGGAGGGACACTAATCACATGACCTGTTCCACAGATGATCACGGTGGCTCTAGGATGGAGGACCAGGGACTGGCTCCAAAGCTACTCTGCGGGAACAGCATGGCTCGGTGACAGACCGGCTCTGCAAGGCCGAACGAAGGGAAGGAACCTGCTCAAGTGCGCAGTTTCAGGGTTAGTGGGGGCTGAGGCTATCAGGTGGTAGAAAATAGAGGAAGGAGAATAGGTCTTAGGCTAAGGGAAATTAAAAAATGTGAGTTTCTTGAATTTGAGGTTATCTTCGCAGTGGGCAGGTAGAGATGTCCAGGAGGCAGTTAGAAGTCAGAAACCTGAGCTTGGGACTGAGATCAGACACAGACACCAGTGAGGGAGGCCTGGCTGCACGTCTGGGCCCGCTCTCAGACCTGCCACTGATTCTGGCACTTAAGCAATAAATCAATGCAGTCTTTTTTTTTCTTGTAGGTTAAGTCTTATTTCCTCAACTAGATTCTAACGCTACACTGTCTGATAGGGTAGCCACTAGCCACATGAGGCTGTTTAAATTTAATTAAAGTCAATTAAAATTAAAATTCCATTCCTTGGTCACACACTAGCCACATTTCAAATGCTCAATATACCTAGCAGGCACCATATTGGACAGTTCAGAGAACATTTCCATGATCCAGAAAGTTCTATTGGACAATGCTACTCTAAGGGCACTAACTCAATGCAAGATCTGAGTTTCAATGCAGCAGGATTTGAATAACCTCTTGCGAAAGCAAAGAAGGAAGACAAGAAAAGAGGCAGGGAGGGAAGGAGGGAGAGAGGGGCCTCCATGCTTAGCCCGATTATAACTGAGAACACACCAGAAGAGTTACCCTACACATTCGGCTATCTGGAAATGAGACAGGCTTCATCATCACCACGTGTTCTAGGGTATTTCCTCTGCAATATTAAACACCGGCATGCAAATTAAGAGTCTATCAATTAATGGCTGTGATGTCTAATAAAGCAAATACTGCATAGTGCAGTACAGTATTCCTGCATCTAGACATTTTTAAAATCATCACACAGACACAGCAATAGCAGGGAGGGTGGCTTAATACACAGTGTGACCAAGACCTAGGAGATTCTGAGGAGACCAGCACAGCCAAAAGCATTAACAAGGTTGCTAAATCTTCCCCAGCATTCACAGATACCGTACTCAGGAAGCAAGAAAAGAGGTAAAATCCAACAAGGGCTCTTGGTCCCTTTAGGAGAACTACTGGCACGCTGGAAAATATTCAGAGGGGAGGGGAGGGCTGGTAGGAAAAGAAACTGAAACTCAGTCAACTGAGGACAGCTGAAGGAACGGGAGTGGCCCACCACCTAGAAAACTGCCTCTGGGGCACCCTGTTAAGACTCACTAGGCCCAGAGGGGAAGCCACCTGCAAGAGAAAGGGAGTAAGAAGGGCTTCCAACAATGACATCTGTCCAGCGAGGGGCTGGCAGGGCAGACAGGACCACATCCTCCAGTTCCAGAAAGGTAGGGCTGTTGTGGGAATCGAAGTCCAAGAGAATTACACTCAAGCACCCAGTAAGATTCCTACCAATTCCAGAGCCATCCACACGGCTCGCGCTGAATCACACAGGTAACTGAACACTGTCCTGACCCATACCTTAAAAGTTCTGGCGCAACATTTCTTTCTTTCAGTGACATTAGATGCTTTTGTTTCTGACTCTTGAATAGAGCATTCCAGGTGATATTCCTGAGTTCTCTGTGGATGTCACCACCCCACATGATTTCACTCGTAAAATGCATCACTAGGACAAGATGGGTAAGCAGGTGGGTTTAGGGGGACGGCAGGTTGAGGGGTTAGGAGTGGGTGGAGGCGAGGCTGAGTCTCGTACTCAGGGACATGCTCGCTCCCATGAACTCACATCTAACACGACTTAAATGTGTGCCTCAGCAAGAACGCAAATTCTTCCACGAGTGGATAGAATTTTGAAGAGTGGGTCTCAATGAAAGATGTTAAACCTTCACATGCCAAGAACCCAGAGTAATGCGATGATTGTGGGGAGGGGAGAGGAGGCTGTCACTGAGCGGGGCCCATGAGATGAATGAGCTGGCAAGAGTTCCAGCTCAAAGGACATAGTCACTCCATTCTGCTAATTAAAAATTCTCTTTTTACCAGAATAGTTGGTAAAACTCCCTGTAAAAGGTCTTCAAAGAATCCATTTATCAATGGTTCTTTTGTTCTAAATCTCTAAATCATAAGACAGGAAACATTTTTAAATTCCTCCAAGACTCCTGAGAATTATCGTGTGTTTACAGTTCTAAAAATGATCACGTAAACAATGGTACTTTGTTGAAAGCCAAGAATCATAGCTCATGGTTTAAAATTCTAGATTTTTCATGGCAGTCGTAACTCTGACCTCTCACAATAAACTAAAGGCTTGGTTTTTGGAGAGAATGAGTTGTTTGAATAGAAAGAACTAGAAGAGGTCTAGGTTTCACGAGGCAGGACCTGCCAAGGGCCCTCAGTCCTGGGTCCTACTAAGTGGATCAGACACAGGGCTCGTGTCAATGTGCCAACAGCTCCCAGCATCTTAAAGGACACACAAGAACAAAGTTCTTAGGACACTCAGAGAAGTGTCAGGTTGTAGATTTTACAACGAGGAAACGGCCTATTGCATGGATCTGAAGGCTCAGGACGGATGGCTCCCATCTTCACTCCACAGGCAAATCATAATCCACCGGCTGCAGCATCGTGAGTGTGCACTCGGAACTAGAGCACAGCTTGATCACTAAACGCACGCCGTGCCCATCTCCACAGCGGAGAGACTCCTGCCGCCGGTTCCCAGGCCCTGGACAGGGGCAGGCCTTCAAAGGGCACTGCCAGAATCCCCTCTAGGCTTCCACCTCCTATGCTCCAGACATTCCCCTTCCACCCCAAGACTCTGGCCTGACAGTGCAACATAATGGACAATGTTCCCCTCCCCAGACTGCAATCAAATCCCAACCCCACATCCTGCACATCTCACCCCAGTCACCTCCATTGGAATTTTGGATGTTCCCAAATTCTTCAGCCACTTATTTCCAGATTTTACTTCCACCAATACCTTATTTGCTGCTAGCTTCATCCTCAGAAGGTAACTATTTCTAATCCTTGGGTAGGCATGACGTTCTTGATAAGTAACTATCCACTCTTGGGCTGCAGTTTGAAGTCCCCCTGCACTAAGACTTGCTGGCCACATTAGAGGGCACTGGAAGGCAACAACAAGGAGAATTAAGGCCCCCAAACAGCGAGGGATCTGCATGGTGCCTGATACCCCGGCTCTACGACTGGGTCTACCACGTCACATCCCACAATGGCCAAAAGAAATTGCAGCTCATCTCAGAGGAATTACAGAGATGGGCAAATGTTCCAACTCAAAGAAAAGAAATGACAGCAGTTATTCTCTCTGCCAGAACCACCAATTTGCTCACTTTGCTCAGATCTCCTGCTCGTCCACTAGACATTAGCCGAAATGTCACACTCTCTGAAAAGTCTGTCCAGGGCTCCTAGACCAGTGAAGTCCTCCTGCAATCAGCTCCACAGCACCCTACAGTTCTCCTCTTGCCCTTTAGTGTCACTGCTTTTCAAATTAGCTGTCGTGCCCAAAGACAAAGCCCTTGGAGGGCAGGGGCTGGACGATAGATCACAGGGAGTGACAAGGACAATGGGACATGTGCAACCATTCACGGCCAGAGAGCCACAAAGCAATCCCTTACCTTGCTCAACACTGACTTCCCAGACTCTGGCAAAGACCTAGGAACCCAAATATTTTTCAGAGGGGAGTGAATAAGTGACATCAACCCAAGGCAAAGCTGTAAACGACTAAATAGTTTGTGAGCACGTACAAAAGGAGAACAATCTACTGCTAAAGTTTGCTAAAAATAAGACACACGGACAAACTTATTTCCCTTTCTGATAAAATTAATAGTTCCAGGATATGCTGCATCCATAGTGTATGGAGACTTTGGCCAGCCAGATGGCAACACCAACAGCACATTCATATTTTTCTAGACAAGATCATCATGTGAAGATGTACTGATAGTAAAGTTAGGCAGGACTTAGTTGTGCCCAGCTGCTAACCCCAATCCAAAGTACAATCATTAGAAAACTGCAGGGAGGTGTCTGGGGGTTATGTTATGGGCTCCATTATTGGCTCTATTCTCTACAACATTCTGAGCCAGGAAAATCTGGCTGAGGATGCTGATAGGAGGCTAGTCCAATTTGTGGCAAATATACACAACTGGATAAGGTATCAGATGACTAAATCAAAATCCAGAAAGATCTCATCAGACCGGGTGATGGGCTGAACCGCCCAGGATGGGGTTTTATGGTGCTGTACACTTGGCTGCCCGAGTCCATGTAGGAGAGCAGGATGGAAGAAACAGGATTGGGAGAATATCAAAAGTGGGGGAAGAAACCTTTGGGATTTTATTTTCTCTCTAGTTCAATATGACTGAACAATGACAGTGTAAGCCACTTGCATTGTTAAAAGCCCAGAGCAAGACATGTCATCACATCCTGGGCCAGCATTACCTACAAACCCAAGGGGCATGATTTAAGAAGGAGGTTGTGGTTTTGCTTTGTTTTTTAAGAGGACAAAATCCAAACAATAGAACAATAGGCATCCATTGGAAAGAATAACAGTGCTCTGTACATACAGGGTTGAAAATCCAAGATAGACTGTCCCAGGAAAGGAGAGAGAACATTCTGTTGGGTATGCCAGGCTTGACATAAACAGGGAAAGGAAGGAAGGGTGTGAGTGTTTGGGGAAGGAGGGAGACACAAATATTTGCTTGCATGTGCTTAACGTAAACTCTACAAGGACACGAGAAACTGGTAACAGTGGTGACTCTGGGGACAGGAACTGGTTGGCTGGGCACAGAAGTGCCTAAGAAAGAGGAAGACTTTTTACTACACAGCCTTCTTCACCCTTTGAATTTAAAATCATCTACAGGTATATTCTTAACTCAAAAAAACTGTTCTAAGTAGCCAGGATAGTTAACCAATAAACAAACAAAATTCACATGAAGAATGACTTTCAATGTTTAACCTGGTCAGAAAAGAAAAAAATAAATAAAATAAAAGACCAGATTCTTTCAGCGAGGACAGGGTGGCAGGAGAAGCAAAGTCATTCTCCATCATGAGGGTGCAGAGGGCAAACCTCACCCAAAGAGCGGAAACTGCAGGAAAGCAGATGTGCCATACTGAGGGGAAGGCACTTCCGGCCGTTAACCCAAGTCAAACACGGAGCAGGTGGCCTCCAAGGCGAGAGCTGGCCGGTTAGCACAGGTGAGGGGGCAGAGACTGGCGGCCTGCCAGAAACATCAGAAGGGGTAGGAGAATGAACCAGATGGTCCCCGATGTCCCTGTCCAACTCGGGGATGTTGTGATTTTAGAAGACCTGCACATGGGGAACCAAAGAGTCTAAGAACTGTGCAAGATCACACGACGCCGCAGGCCTGTATGTAACTTCTCTAAGACAAAGCACAGGAACGGTAAGCACAATTCCCATTTCCTTCATAGTGAAATGCAGATTATTCATCCATCAGAATGCTTCCTGTTTGCAATCAGTTTCAAAATATCGAGAATGCAATAACCAATAGAAACAAAATAAGAGCATCTGTAGGCTTGTCCAATGGTAGTGGGTTATCAGAACTTATTAACATCAGTGTCACTAAAGTTGGTATTCGACCCCCCACTGCTAAATTTGACTGGCTAAAAAAATAAATAAATAAAAGCATCTGTGAACAGAATGTGGGGTGGAGGGAAGGGGATCTGTTCATTATTATTGCCATTCCAGCTTAATCCCAAAACAAATTATGGTGGCTACCCCGCTCTACAAGAGATGTTTAAAAACTCTTTTTAGGAAGAACACCAACACTCCTGTTACAATGGGCTGGTAAGGGGACTAGTTTTAAGGTATAAAAACAGGAAGGGAGGGACTAGGTAAGAAAGTGAAAGAGGTCACTGGTTCAAGCAACGGCTGAGGACCAGCCTGAACCCTGCACAGAAGCTCCAGTGTAGCAGCACTGAGAAACCGGATCACCAGCTCGGATGAGAGAGTGAGGACACACCTGGTGTAGGGAAGAGCTGTGAAAGGGACTGAGCTGTCTCACTGGAAACATCAAGAAGCCAGGAGGCCCAGTGCCAAGAACTTAGGAGAGCTGCAGGCTTCAACCACTGGACAGAAGACCCTGGAGTGACGAGTACGTGTGCAAAGGTGTTGGCCAGAGACTTCCAAAGCAACTTCATACTGTGAACACATCCCAGATTCCTCACTTCCCTCCTATCATCTCTGTGGCTGGAAAGCTAAAAAGCTGAAAAGCATGCAGTGAGTGGTGGCCACCTCTAATTTATCTACCAGGCACTTGTGCAACAGAGACCAACCATCCATGTCACTGGCTTCTTGTTTAGAAGGAGACAAATGTGCTATTGACCTCACGCGGGCCAGAATCATGCCTCTAGAGCTTTACTTCCTTAAAATGTGCAAATGTCCATTATCAGATTGTAACATTTCAGCTCAGCTTCATTATCCAGCAGTATCATTTTATTACCAAGACATAACTCCTATCGACAACTCATTAACTATAAAACAACTCTGAAAAACTCTATTCCCTAGCTTACAGGGGTTGTGCCTAGAGTTCTGAATCATGCAATTCTTAAAAAGCAAAACAGAAATCTGTTAAATTACTTTTTTCCAGTTTCCTCATAAAATACATGAGACTAAAGGAATTCATTTTGGAGTATTTTTTAATTTAAAGCTATCAAAGTCGAGTTGTCTAGCTTTTTCTCCAACTACAAGATAGCCTCAACTCCTAGGTGGGTGTGAACTGCTTCAAAAGACGTGTAAAACTAAGAAATATCAAAACTAAAATGACAAATGTTATGTTACTTCCAACAGAACACTTTGGGAGGAAAACAAGCAAGCAAGCACGTTAAAGTATTCTTTAAGGCAGGTGCAGGAAGCTTTATTGTTTCAATTACTAGATTTCTTAAAGACCATCTAAATACATTTTTAAATGTTTATTCCTTTCACAGGTAATATTAAGTTTGGATATATCTGAATTGTCATAATATGGATTTAACACAATCTAGGAGGGGGTATATTCCAAAAAGACAGAAGCAATCCCTTCAACATTGCTTTTGTTTTTCTATCTACATACATACACATTTTTCTCGCATCTCAAGCGTCTGAAACATAGAAGGGCCTCATAAATGTTTGAAGAATAACTGCATATTCTGAATAATATTCAGGCTTAACCGATCCTGCACTGGAAGCAGCTTCTGAGGTTCACAGGTTCCGAAGGGCGGCTTGGGATCCGTAGGTGTTAAAGGAGCTGTCACTGTCACCTAGCTCGGCCCCTTGGGTTACAGCACACAATCCCAGATCTTCCTTCCTCACCTCACAGTTTTCTCTCTTTGAAACCGAGTTCTACCCCAAGACGTGGAAGGTTCTAGACAGTTCAGTAAACACACAGACAGTCCTCGCTTTGCACAGTCCCTGAGCTCAGTCGCCAGGGAATCCTGCGAAGAGAGGACTGTATAGTTTTCATTTTAGGCAACTTTTCTTAGACCTGTGGCTTTTTATTAGTCTCATATCACATGTCCATTTCTTACTTTATTTTTAAGGACTTTCTACAGAATATTTTATTCTTTTTTTAATAAATCAACCTCTACTCAATGCTGTTTCTTTCTATAACTTGAAATTAATGTTTGATCTTAATGTCGAGAGCACTTTGTACTTGGTTTTGACAATGTTTCACAAAGTTTACCAACTTGGTTTTCCTTTGAATCTTCAAACATGTACCCCAGGGAGACAAAAGTATCAATCTCTTCCCATTTCCAATTTAAATCTCTTCAACTACAGCCCCTGCAACTTGTTTTGTACCCTTTTACAAAGCTTCTGCTGTATTTTAGGGCCAACTACAGTGTCTGTTATGTTTCTGAGGGTGATTTTTTTAAAAAAACTATCATCAAATGAGAGGCTGTAGAAAGACAGGGACCAATGATTCACCCACAAGACAACGGGATTCATGATATAACTATTCCACAGGTGAGTCTGGGTGCCCCAGCCTGTGTCTGGGCATCCGAGCCTGGCTTCTCCCACAAACTGGACCCACTCATTGTGACTCCCCTCCCCACCAAGCCCTGAAGACACAGGACAAGCATCAGCCATCCCGCAGGTGGCTGTCAATCATCACGGCATGTTGACGCCTGTCCTGTGTTTTCCCACGCTGGACAGGTACTGTGTTCCCTTCAAGCATCTATGGCAAAAGATACGCTTAACGAGCCACAGGACTGGCACAGAACATCTGCTTGGAAGTCTTGGTGGGTAGAAGGGTAGTTCTCAAAGTGTGGACCCCTGACAACCAGCACCACCTGGCAACTTGGCAGAAATGCAGATTCCCAGGCCATGCCCCAGACCTCCAGATTCAGAATCCCTGGGGCCCAGATCCAGCAATCTATGTTTGCAAGTGCCGAGGTGATTTTCTGAAGCACAATAAAATTTAAGAAATAAGGTTCTAGACAAGCACCACATGTACTCACCATCAAATTGGTATTAACTGATCAACACATAAGTGCACATATAAGAATAACATCTATTGGATGTTAGAGGGGACGGGTATATGCATACATAAAGAGTGCAATGCGCACCACCCAAAGGATGGACATATTTGAAACTCAGACTTGGCGGGGGGAGGGCAAGAGCAACATACGTAACCTAAACATCTGTACCCCCATAATATGCTGAAATAAAAAAAAAGAAAAGAAAAAAAAAAAAGAAATAAGATTCTATTAAAACAAACAAGGAAACACCATGGCGCAAAACATGCCATTTGCACACTTCTTTAACATTTCACATTTGCAACAGGACTGTGCTGGACTCCTCTGCAGGGAGCCTGCTCACTCCCCTCTTCCCCAGAAAAAACTTGGCTGGAGATGAATGAGAAGAGCCAACAAAATTTCCAAATGCAGATGATTCCCAGATGTGCATCCCCAAGCCTACCCCATTTCCTCCCCGGCGCCCCAGCCCTGAACACGTGACTCTCCGAGCCAGCGATGCTGGGAAGAACAACTGGATCCACGCAGAAAACCCGAGCAGGTCCTCAGACAATGCCCCTCACTCCTCTGCGTCCAGAGCCCTGCGGCTCCTCAGTCATTCTGACCTGGAATCCCTCTTCATGAAGAGACACACCGAACATTAACGAAGGTTACTTTAGGATGGTGGCAGGAGGAAGTGTTTTCACTGTGACTATAATTTTCTATAATGTCTAGGTTGGGTCTTATTATTTTTCCAAAGAGCACGGACTATGCTTTCACAATAAGAAATGAAATAGTTTTCATGGGGAAGAGGCGGAACCACTCTGTCTCATCCAATTTTTACCAAATCTTGCTGATTCTGCCTATCTTTCCATCCTATGGTATGTATTATCTGATACTCCATTTCAAACACATGTGAATAATAACTTCATACAGGTTTGAATAACCCCACCCACTGCAACAACCACATTGCCTTCCTGTCCTGACCTGAAGCCACGCGGGCAGCGCTGGTCACCTCGGTCCAGGCCTCCCCTCGAGCACCGTCCCAGCCTTTCCCCTTCCACAGCCTCCTCCTTGCTCTCTCACCCCACTTACTGTTAGCACTCGGCCCTGCGTGTCCAGCACTACTTAGTGTACCAGTCAGCCTTCTCCAGGCGACACACACACACACACACACACTACTGAGTCCAGGCAGCAGCCCACTCAGCACACAGCCCTGTCTTTCACAACCACCCCACGAACTCCCAGGCAGTGGTGATTTCTGTATTTTCACGTTGGTTCTAGATCCTCACCCTCGCATTTCTCAAACGCTGCTGAGCACCTCCTGTCACCAGAAATTCAAACCTCGCGATGACTACAACTCATCTGTGACCTCCTGAAGCTCCCCTTGCCGCAGGGAACACCCAAGTATGTGGAGATAAGAGCAACAGAGCGGTGAAGCCCAAAAGAGAATAAAGAAACACGGACAAACACTGACAAGAAAGAAACAGAACAAAGAAGGCCGACGAGCACATGGAGAGCCGTCCTCAAATATTAATGGTTTCTTCCCGCGCACGTTCGTCCATGGCAGAAGCAGCACGTGTCTTTTCCTCGACCCCACCCCAGGGTGCTGTGCCAGGAAGACCCATGTACAGGCATATATATTTTTAAGGATCATTTTAAGGCAAGCACCTGAGGAATGCATGTTTGGCAAAGGAAGGACTCTAAAAAGTCAAGGTTGTTAGTCACCAGTAGATAGCACTCAGGAAAGTTATAAAATCCCCTGTAGAGGTTTTCGAAAGTAGCTTAGATTCCAATCTCTCTGCCTGGTTGAGGTGTGGCCTGAATTCCCAACAGAGTCAAAGTTCAAAGGTCTTTTCTAGGTAGAGGAGTCAAGGATTTCCACTAGCTTCCCTGGGGTGGTGAGGCAAGATCACAGCAGAAGGGGGTCACGGGAAACCCCACCCCACTGGACCAAGGCCCCCCAGTATGCAAAACAGTGCCCCGGCCAGGGTGTCCACCAACCACAACCACCACGGCAAAGACAGCCAGCAAGAGCAGGCCACCCCGAGAACAACCAACATGGCTCACAGAGGGACAGTCACCTGAAGGGACACGTGGTACCCCTCTCAGAAAAGAGGAGTTGTTCCAGGTCCTTGCCCTACTCCTTGGCAAACAAATACTCAAAGCGATCTAGCTATCTAAGATCTAAAATGCATTTTTTTTAGCCCAAATCATTAGTGCCTTTAATTTTTTCCTTTTAAGCACTAGAAACAAAAGTTTCAAACCAGTAGTTAAAATTTATCCGGCACAGAAGGGTCAATGCTCAGGCCAGCTGGGCAAACAGCAGGTAAGTGGATGTACCAATTCTAGAATTGAAAGGCACCACCCCCCTTCACAGGATACAGAATGCTGTACTATTCGGCTAATGACATGGAAATCTTCGTCGAATCCTTTTAACAGGCAAATAAGAAATAGAAAACTTAAGAGAAAGCTCACATTTCTTCCAAAAGTAATCTAACAATCCTACTCAGTATTCAATCCCAGAAGGCGCCTTACTCAGGCAAATTACATAGAAATAAATTACTATCCACAGTAAAGCTTCATTTCCCACTACATGATTTAAGAGAAACATGCATAGATACCCATTTTTCTTTTCCCTTCAGAGAGAAAACAAATTCACAACTTTCATCCCAGTGTTCATACATTTTAAATCCATTCGTTTTCTTAACTGATTTCCCAAAGCAACATCTCCACTTAAGAAAACCAATCAGGCCCATTTAGCCTTGTTCCTAAATAAACCCTGAAGTTTGAACACAGTCTTTCAGGAAAGAAGTAAAATAAGTCAACTATGTTAAAGATGAATTATTAATAATAGCTCCAGCATCTACAGGTAATGTGATATAATATGATTATGATTATGGATGAATTAGAGTTTTAGAATGCCACCGGAAGGTAAAACCTTCTCCCCCACCAAGAAAAGTCTTACCAAGGGTTAGTTTCTCAAACGCGAGACGTCTCCTTTAGGAGAACACACTAAACATTAACGGTGAGGGAGAGTTGGAAAACTCAACGGCATGAGCAGGTTCTGAAGAGTATGCAGAAGTCTTGGCTGCAGCCAAGGGTAACTTTCCACTGCCAGGCGACAAGGTCAAAGGAGAGCAATTTTAACTCGACTCCCAGGAGAGCGGAAAACAGGGTCGGTCCTCTCTGGAAATGCCTTGCTCTGCTACTGGCTCACGTCAAATCACAGGTGTCTAAGGAACGTTCCACCTGGACACCAAGTTCTGACTCTCAGAGGACCTGCAAGTTAGTTACCTCTTCAGGAAATGCAATAAATAAGACACAGAACACTCTGTGCAAAATAACACCAGTTGTCAGCATCCTCCTCCTTCGGTCAACGTTTACAGTTACACCCTGTCTTAAAAGAATCCTCGTAACATTTCACCTTCCCCGTGCAAAGGCTTCCTCTCTGCCCCTTTCAGTTTAGGCAGCCACCCAGCCGGCTGTGTCTCCAGCAACGATCTGCATTGCTTCGATCAAGACAAAAATATCAGGCTTCTCGGGTGTGCGAGGCCATTAGTAGTGTATCACTCAGCCAAGTGACACTAACATTCTCACCAGCTTCTTAGAGTTATCAAATAATGAAATCTTAAAATACCAAGACTATGGATTCACTTTTGGATTCAGTAATCCACTACACATCGGTCTGTTCTCACAAGCTTAAGTTGGTGTTATGCGCCGACCTGTGTCCCCCCCACCAAAACCCGTGTTTAAGCTCTAACCCCTAGTACCACAGAATGTGCCTGTATTTGGAGACAAGGCCTTTCAAGAGGTCATTACATTAAAATGAGGTCATACGGTGGGCCCTAATCCAATCCGACCGGTGTCCTTGTAAGAGGAGGAAATTTGGACACACACAGAGACACCAGGGCTGCAGGTGTGCACGGAGGAAAGACCACGTGAGTGAGGACACAGCAAGAAGTGGCCACCTGCAAGCCAAGCAGAGAGGCCTCAGGAGAAACGACCCCGCTGGTACCTTGATCTCCGACACTGGCCTTCAGAATGGGGAGGAGTAAGTTTCTGTTGTTTAAGTCACCAGTCTGCGCTATTTTGTTATGGCAGCCCAGGCAGATTAATAGAGTTGAAAAGAGAAAATAAGATTTCAGTGACTTAAAAAAAAAAGGTGGGGGGCGGGCAGCGAGGTGGGCCTCTGGGGTCCCTGTCCTGCCCTTGGGCACACAGCTTGACTGGAAGCCCCATTCCAAACCTGGCCCTTTGCACAGCAATGGCCGGAGCACAGAAGCCCAGCCCTGTGGATGGAGAGGTCACTGGGGCTGTTCAAGTGGCCCTGGGAGGACTGGTATGATTTGATGGCAGAGAAAAAAAGGTGTAACAAATACAGGCCACAGGCACCAAAAGGACATTGAATGCCCCGATTGAGAACAGAACGAGACACTGGACAAAGGGCAGGAGGAACCAAGCCCACAATACATAACTAGCAAATATGCACATAAAACATTAGTCTCCCTCATCACCATATTCAAATTAAAATCTCATGCACTTTAATATCTCTTCCCTTAGCAAAGATTAAAATTTTAACACTCGATGCTGTTTATGCAAAAATGAGCACATTCAGAGCAGTGGTACTAATAACCATCCTGATCATCTACAGTCAGGGACACCAAAGCTTCAGCAAAGAGACCAAGTGTCTCACCCAAGCTCACGTGGCTGCGAGAGGCAGAGGCCAGACAGAAACCAGGTCTTTCTAAAACACTGCTTCTCAACTGGGGGGGGTGGTCTTGCCCCTCCACCCCCAACAAAGAAACTGTGGCAGTGCACAGAGACATTGTTTATTACCACGCCAGGGCAGATGCTCCTGACACCTGGTGGGGAGAGGCCAGGGATGCAGCAAACAGGACACAGGACGGCCCCCAACAGCAATGAATGATCCAGGCCATACAGTGAGTGGTGCTGCTGTCCTTGGGAGACCTGTCCCAGACCCTAAGCCAGCACAATCACACTCCTGTAACCTCTCCAATTTTGAAATTATTTCAAAATAAAAAAGCTACCAAAGCACACACAGACACATAGAGCTATCGGCCTCTCTGCTACTCTATTTTTAACCCAGAGACATCTCCCAGTCACCTGGCCTCCCACCCCAGCCTGGGCCCCCCACACCTGCAGCAAACACCTTTACCCAGGCCCCATTCAAGCCCTAAGACCAGCTGACTCCACCCTTGCCCACATGTCCTCCTCCGTCCCGCCTCCCGCCACGCTCGCTCCGTCAGTTCTCCCACCCACATCCGCGCTGCACATCCTCCCTGGACCAGTTACATCATTTGCAGGGCCCAGCGCAAAAATGAAAATGCCCCTTGTTCAAAAATTATTAAGAAGTTCAAGATGGCAAGAGCAGAGCATTAAACCAAACAGGGGCCCTTCTGAGTGTGGGGCCAGTGATGACACAGGTCACACACCCATGGAGTGACCCTGAGTGGCTTCCCACCCTTCAGCATCCCCTCGCCCACCCCTACCCTGCACCCTGGCGTCCTTCTTCTCCAGACTGTTCCCACCACTGCCCCATGGCCCTCAAGCTGGCTCTGCACAGAGGACAGGCCAGGGGAGGGCGGGGCTTTGCCCACACTCCCTGAACTTTCCAGCACAGCCTCCATGTCATGAAGACTTTTTCCTGCCTTATTATCTACAGACCACCTGGCCGGTCACTCAACACCCCAGTACCCATCCCCTCTTCAAAGCCACCATCTTCCTCCCCGGCCCAAATCCTGTATCATCCTAGAGAACATCAAGGTCTATGTCCGGGTAGCACCCTTGGTCCTAAGGCCAAAGCATTTCTGCCCACGTTGTGCCCACACCTGCAGCCATGGTAGACGAGGCCACCACGCACTGCCCCATCTCTTAACACCCCAACTCCAGCATCCATCCTCTGCCCCAAGTCTCTCCCGCTCACTTCCCCGAGGATCAACATGCCAGACAGCTAAGAGCTAAGGTCAACTGCGCATCCACCAAAAGTCGGGCACCAATTAAACACTTCCTTGCATTATCTCATTCAGTCCTCGCAGTAACCCTTGTGAGACTACTACTTCTGACCCATTTTCCAGGGAGAAAAATGATGCTGACAGAGTTTGAGAAAACTGATCTTGGTAAACAAGCCACTTACAAGCCACTTGATGACAAAGCAGAACTGTTCTGAGTCTATAGAAAACACTCTCAAACACACTAATAAATGCGAATAAAATAGCATATTTTTTCAAACAAGTAATTGACAAAGTAAAAAGAATAACAAGACACAGAACTGGTGAAAACATGGGAGGCAGGTCCTGCTAGAAGGCAGGTGGAAAAGTGACACAGTATTTCTAGACGGCAATTTGGCAAATACATGAAGAGCTTTCAGTAGTGGAGATTTGGATGCAAACAGTCCACTTCTAAAAACCATTTAACAGAAAAACTCCCTTTGAACTCCATGATACTTCGAAGAGATAAGATTCCCTTAAGACTAAATTGGAAAATTTAAAAAAAGAAGAAGAAGAAGAAGTAGAAGAAAGAAAAGATGCTGCTCTCGATTTATAACCAGAGTCATGAAACAATGTTTGTGGCAGAATGTTGGCTGTTTTGGCCACAGAGAACAAAAACAAAAGAGATCTGAGATTCCATTACTTCAACAACAACAAAATACTAACTGAGGCACCTGCCATTTCTATAAAAATGGAAACTTATGACTTAATAATAGCTAATGTGATATTTTGGGTACTTAATATCAGATCACAGGGAAGATGCCTATTTCTATATAATATGAACTAGCATCCTTTTCTCCTAGACGTGAGACAACCTAGAGACTCATGGTCTAGTAGGGCCAATGTCTGCAAAATCCTAGTGCTGGCCCTCGGCCCTCCCTTCTACCTTCCTTGGACAGCTGCGGGAATCCTCTGGCCCATCTGTCACTCTGCCCAACATTGTGACTTCTTCACAGGGACCAGCAAGAGGAAGGATTAATTTTCCTTCCTGCTGCCTTTATCCACCACACCATCCGCAGTCTCCCTGAGGACCTGAATGCAGAACACAGGGCAGACACACGTCACGTGTTTATGTCCCAAAACAGAATAAACATCCTGCCGCCCGCTCTCTCCGGTGAGCCAGCCTTATTATCTCCAAATATAATAGCATCGCATCCTTATTGGCATCGGGTTTGTAACACACCATCACACAGAGATCTTTAGAGCCTGTCCCAGAGCCTATTGTCATTACTGCAGATAAGGAAGAAACACAGAAGTAAACTAAACGGCCTCCTTTCAAGAATACTTACAGGCATCATAGAAACTTCTAGTAACACTACAGATACTATAGCTGATGTCTCCCAACCCTTTTGAGAGTCAGACGTCATGCTGTGTGGTCAAGAGTATAGGATTACTTACCGGCTGCATGACCCGGGGCACGTTAAGCCTCAGTTTCCCTACTGTGAACAGGGATATAATATACACATCCCTTGTTACGTATCTTGAAGGGTTGCCAGGGGCTTCAGTGATGCTTATTAAGCAGCTAGGACAGTACCTGGTACACAAAAGATATCAATACAGGTCATTTCCCTCCAAGTCAGGACTCAGGGCCAGCTCTCCTGACCTCTCACCAGGTACTTGTCCACTTGGGCTACTGGCCTCTTGTCTCTCTGAGGGACAGTTTCAACACTGACCCAAACCTGTGGTCTGGACTCCTCTCTCCCAACTCCCTTTACAAAGACATTGTGCATCCAGATATTGGTGACTTGACTGATGATCAATAAACATCTGAGATAAAAATTCTTAAATATTGTTTAAAAATCAGGGAAAAAAATGATGACAGGTGAGGTTTGTGACTACAATATTCAAGCTCTTTTTGTTACTGCACAGGAGACTAGAAACGAAATTCTCATTTCCAGAGCCGTCATGATCTGGACCTAAATGCTCCTTAAATATCTGGCATTAAAATGGTAAGTGGAAAAGATCTTTTCCTGAACACACAGACGCTGTTGAGCCAGTAATGAGAAATATATTAAACACAGTTGTTTCTACAAAACAGAGTACGAGGTAAGATTCGAAAAACTTCTTTATATAACTTGAGTTGAAACCTGCCACTCAGCAATCCTCTGAGGTTTGGAACATGTTTGAGCCCATCTGCTAAGCTATGAAATGTCAGAAAAATCTGTCAATATCAGCTCCCCAAACACCCCGACGGGAAGACACAAGACATTCCTTCTGAAAACTGAAGACAATTATGCAGACATTATAAATCAGAACAGGAACTTAGAAGCGGGAGGTTGAAATTCAATGAGAAGTTTTGTAGGGGAAAAGACAAAACCAACAGGCGCCTGCTCCATTACATTTATCTGAAATTTGCCGTGACCATAACCTCCTACTTGGCTTGCACGAGACAGGGCGGCGTTGTTTTCACAGCCCCTGTGAGTTTCATCAGGCAGTGGCTTGGAATGCAAGAGCGGAGCTGGGCTTATGCCCACAGGCGTGGGTTCTAAGACTGCTTCACACTTTTAATTTGAAACGTAGAGACTGGGGACACATAGAGGAAATTTTTCAAATATTCACAGTAGCTACAGTCGATCTAAATGAGATACACACACATACATGTGTATTCCTAACACTAGTCACACAACACATATATACATTAAAATATTCCTATCACTAGTCTGGTGGGGAAATAGAAAGAACTTCTTCCTATGAATCACGACTGTTTGTACACACAATCAGGAAATCGAAACCTGCTTTCAGAATCAGAGTAGGACTGACTACACCAGAGTAAACTATCATCAAATGAAGTCTAAAAAAAGCAACTGTCTTTCAAGGAAGGGGTCGATATTTTGCCTTGTTTTCGTCCCATCTCTAATGTGGAAGAGGAATTTTGTCTGACTTCAAATCTCACCCCAACAAACCATACTTGCCTCTCTGTGATAATATTCCAACAAGAGTTCGTATTTTCTCTAATCTGAATAATTTATACTCTTTTCTCCCATAGCCTCATTGTTAAGAGACAACAAAAGGTGCTTTTAAAACACTTTCCCACATCCCCGGCAAGGTTCCGACCCAATCAGGGGAAGGAGGGAATGCCCAGTCCCGTGGAGGTGCTAATTAACACTGACCGAGCAGCAGCCCTCCCCGCTGAGCCGCATCTCCCCAACTGGCCCATCAGGAAAGCGGTACCTTCCTCCATCCCCACTTGAGGAAACTGAGGCTCAGAGAAGAGAAACAACAGGCCTAAGGTTGACTTGTGACGGGGCAGCTGGGCCTAAGACCCAGGTCAGTCGAACCACAAAACCCACGCTCCTGCCCCATCGCTCTCTCATCAGAACCACGTTATCGCCACTTTGATGGTCACCGGAGCATAATGATGAGACCCTGAACACTTCCTCCAGGGCCTCCGGTAATCTCAGAAAAACGAGCAGCACCTCGGGCGGAGCCAAGGCCATTCCACCTGTTTTCTCCCGGCACAGAGGTTTAATTCAGCAGCAGAAATCTGCTGCAAAAAAAGGATAGATTACACCAGAAAGGCATTCCTCCTCTGAGACAAGCACTGAAGACACACCACTTTATGGAAAGGAATCCTTCGCTCAGAAATGGACAATGGAACCCATTGATTACAAAGGAACCAATCTGGTTGGAATTTTTACAGCGGACAGCACCAATCTGCATGTTTGTAATATGATGAGGGAACATACTATGTATTTCCTCATGCTGGTGGCCTTTTGAGGGGCAGAGGGCTTTTTTTTTTTTTTGAGACAGAGGGAATTATGATTTTAATCAAGTAGCAAATTCACTGGCCGAGACTTGAGCAACACAATCTTTGCAACAGAATCTCCCCGGTATTCACTCCCTGTCTATAGTCCCTACTTCACCTGCGTAGCAGCTGCAAGACTGCATGCTCTGTCCTTAGCCAGACAGGAGCCCTCTGAGACTGGGTGCAGGTACATCACTGTCCAGCCACCTTCTGGATGCTCCAGTCCTAATCCAGGCCCCCAACATGTCTCACCTGGATAGCCTGGGCAGCCTCCAATCTGGCTCCCTGTACCTGCTCCTGCCCCCTTCCAGTACGAAGAACACTGAACTCGTGCGCACCAGCAATGCGAGCAATATAGACGACATCGGGTCACACCCCCGTGAAAAACCCTAAATCCAGGGGCCTTGACATAACCTCCAAGTCCCCACCCCACCTGCAGACTCGCCACCCTCACCTCACTCCACTCCTGAGCCCCCACACGCTCAGCTGCAGCCACGCTCCCCTCTTAAGGGTTCTGCAGTGGTTTCATTAGCGTCCCCCGCCCCTTTGGAGGTTGGCAAGGAGGCAGCAGAGCGAACACAGCTGTTCTGAAGCCGCGCTCCTCAGACACAGCTGCCTCTGCTCTGCCAAATCTCCATGGCTCTACGAGAACGGAGAGTGACTTTAGTTGTTGTCAAGTAATGCAGACAAAATGCATCTTGACCCTTCTCCCGTCCCTAACTACCACCAGAATTAGGGGTTTGTCACTTCCTACTTTGTTTTTCTCTTCTTCTACATTTGTCTGGCTGTTTTCAACAAACATGCATATTCTGCTAATTACAAAATTGATAGACTGAATTATTCTGATTGTATCAGCCCTATTTTCTCCCTGCCAGCAAAGCAGAGACTGAATGTGTCCCCCCAAGATGGTGGTATTTGGAGGTGGGGACTTTGGGAGGTGATTAGGTCATGAGGGTGGTGCCCTCATGAATGAGATTAGTGCCCTTATAAAAGACACAACAGAGCTTGCTATCTGTTGTGCGTGTGTGTATGTGTGTGTTATGTGAGGATACAATGAAAAGATAGCCACCTGCAAACCAGGAAGTGGGCCCTCACCTGGCACCTTGATCTTGGACTTCTCAGACTCCAGAGCTGTGAGCAATACATGTTCGTTGTTTAAGCCACCTAGTCCGTGGTACTCTGTTATAGCAGCACGAGCTAAGACACCGTCCCTCAGCCAAGGTGGGAAGAGGGACTGATTTCCCACATTGTATAATAATTTATCAAAAAACTAACAAGGCTTATTTTTCAGGCCAGGCGGTGTCAAAACATAAGGTATGCATCAGGTATGCACATGCTTCACGGGGAGAGGGGGGTAGGGGAAGGAAAGAAAGAAGTCACCCAGCAATGCCAGACATTCAAAGTGGTCACCTAGACCAGTGTTTCTCAAAATGCAAGTCACTCAACCCATCATTATATTAATAAAATCAATTTAGTAAATCCTATTTACTTAATGAAATAAAAATAGATTAGAACAGAGTAAACTAGCACCACTCAACTAGAAAACATCAGAAGCCAAAAAAGACAAAGGAACCATCAGAGACCCCAATGTCCAAGAGAGGTGAAGGGAGTCCTCAGGGTGGCGGCAGGAGAGCCCCAGCTGGGCGAAGGTAGATCCTCGGGCACTGTCCAGACCAAACCACCCAGAGGGCTCTGGAAAGAACTTCTTCACCAATACAGACAATATCTAATGGGTCTGAGCACATTGAAAACAGGTGACACAACTGGGGACAAGTTGGGGAATATTTAGCAAATAAAATGCAAGACAGAAAAAGGCAAAGTTGGACAGGGAAAATAATTGTAGTATATATACTATGTAGCTCATGTGTCGAGAGCATTTACAAAGTCATCTAAGGTCAACAAAGAAAACCAACCTGACCCATGTGATGAGAGAAGCGTACTGGGTGTGGTAGAGACAGGGTATGCAGATGAAACAGAGTTAATCCTTAGCTTCCAAAACGGGAGGCAAGTTTGAAAATTCAAGTAGCTCCAAAATCATGTTTTGGAGATTTGGAGTAAAAGTTGAAGGAATCAGTCAAGAGATACACAAGGCTGTCTCTGAGAAGTGGGGAGTGGATACTCACTCAGGGCTCCACGTCTTTTCCTCTGATACACTCTCTCGAGTGCAAACTTCTCCTGGCCCGAAGGCCCTTCCCAGCTGACCCTCACTCCCATCCCAGGCCCAGCTGACCCTCATTCCCATCCCTCCACTGCCCTCCAGCAACTTCCTGTTCCTGCAACCACTTCTGGACCCACGATCACATATCACATTACCCTGGAATTCAACATACACATACAATAGTAGGTACCAAATGTTTAAAATAAAGTATATATAGGAGAAAATCTTTAAATGTTGTTTTTAAACACATCTTATCTGTTTCTTGAATTTTCCTTTCTGTGAATTAAGAAAATCACGCTATTATTCCATTTTAGTGGCAAAACCTGTCAGTCACTGCACACAATACTGTTTGGGCCTCTTGTGCAATGACATGTTCAGTGCTGGGTTGTACATTTTGAAGGAGTCGGTGAAACAAAAAGTGCCTAAAGGAAAGTTCTAGAACAGTGCTGGGTCTGAACCGGCCTCTCCTCAGGCACTGTCCCAAGATCTCAGTGCCTGACTTCCTTGGCCTTTCTGGGTCCTTCTGGAATGTTCCTTCGTTTTCCATTGACCTTAAACCTGAAAAGTTTTACTTAAGTCACTCTTGCTCCATCCCCCTTTCCCTTACCACTTCAAACTGTACTAAAGGTCTTCCTCTGTGGGCATCCGCTGCAACCTGAGCCACTGTCTCCCGGACTCCCACTATTCATTCTCCTCCAGTTTCCTGCCTATCAAACAAAACCTGAGCCACTTGGAGACACTGACTGCAACCTCTTTGTGTGGTCCTTGCCCCACCCAAACCCAATGGGGGTGGGGGGGTAACGACAAGTGTCTGTGCCAGTCCCCAAGCAAGCAGACAATTTATAATTAAAACCACTTTATCAGTAGGTAAATCAAAAAGAGATTATCTCAACTCAGTGCAGGGCATGGAGTAAGATTCTTATTTGAAACTCCACTTTCTCCACTCAGGTAGAACAATCTTCCCTGAAGCACTTTCTTTGCCAACTGATTAAATGGAGGAAAATGCTTCCCACGGAGAGCCCAAATTGTTATTAACATCCACAATAATAACACATGAAACACCCTCAGCATGTGAGTTGTTATCTTAATTATTTTCTTGCTTTACCTCTAAGCCACAAAAAGTTTCAAACTGAGTTTGCGTTTATAATCTTTTGATTCCTGAGTAGATGCGGTTAATTGACAGGTGGGTTTGCCAGTAGAGCTACTTCTATTTAGCCACAGGGCAGAGCAAGCGTTTTAGCTTCCTGGCCAACCACACTCAGGGTATTGTCAGAGAGCAAAACCAAATCCAGTGTCTTCTTCAGGAAACGCGGGCCAAGACTGTCTGGAGACCCCGGGATCTCCCCACAGGAGATCTTCCCTTCTTTCCACGTTCAGTCTGGCTTTGGCTTAACTTTCATTAAATGTGTGACCCAAAGACAAACAAAACACTCCCACAAATCAAGGGTAAAGAATATTCCCGTCCACGCACCAGGAATACCAATGAAGAAAACTTTGTAAATGTGTTAATGCCACAGAAAAGCCAAGAACCAGTGGGGAATTTACTACAAAGAGGTTAGCTCTGGCCAAGTGTGCCAAAGGTCAGTTTTTGCAGAATGCCTGAGATCACAACTTGGAATTTCACAGCCTGCACGAACATAGCTCCTAGAGAAGAAAGTGATTTTTATCTCTCGGTACAAGGTCAGATGGCCTATCTGTCAATGCCAATTTATAATCAGACAGAAGGGCAACCCACACGAGAGAGTCCCCACAGACACAACACAGCCTGGGCTCCCAGAAAAGGCACACACATTTACAACAAACTGCAGATTAAAAGGCACATTCCCTGAATCAGAGAGAATATCACCAAACTACCACACAAAGCCAAAGTCAATACAGGTCTTAAGATGCTGGGTAAATGTGCTATGTCGTCATCCCGTCTCCCCTCGTCCTCGACAGCTCACATTCACCTCTTGGCCCATTCAGTCGGCTTCAGTTCATTCATTCATCACAAATTGTTTCAGAGCTCCCTCTGGACACACATCACAGTGGGGCTAGTAACATTAGACAAATAGGAAGGCCAGTTCTTGCCTTTAAGGAGATGGAAATACCTAAGCAGGCAATTCCAATCAAATATGAAACCACTGATTCGAGGCTGTAATAGACCAATCATAGCAACCCTAGAGTAACGCAAAGAGAGAAAAGAGAAGAAAGAAGAGGGAAAAAAGGAGAGAGAAAAAAGAAAAAAAATTCTAAATTTTCACCTAGGAAATGGAATTGCTTTGATTGATTTGGGTGACAAATGACAGCCAAATTAAGACTCTAAAACTCACTTATTTTGTACCTGTCATTTTCATCCCTAAAATGAGACTGAAATTAATACCTATCTCCTAGAGTTGTTAGGAGGATTAAATGAGCTCATACTCGTCAAGTTTTCAGAGCGTGGAATGGCAGAGAGTATGCACTTACATTAGCTCTTTCATTATCATGACATTACACAAGGCAGTGTAGTGTGCATGGTGGGAAATGCTACATTGCCGCATTATAAGCATTAGTATATTAAGAAAAATTCAACTTGCAATTTAAGAGTTTTACTCCTTATTTAAATACATACATCCCCCTCCCAACACATGCTCATTAACGGAAAGAGTATAATAAGATCTAAAGAAAAACGATTTGAGTTCAAGTCCTGTCTTAGCAACTAAATCCAGCACAGTCACTGTGCACAAATTTCCATATATTCACTCCTCCGAGCTCCAACTCATCTGACCATCCTCCTCCCTGGGGCAAGATTCAATGAGGGGCTGTAGAGACCCCTGCGCGAACCCCAGAGCTATGCAGACAAGAAGAGTAGTGGAAACAGTTGGCATAGAAACTTTAGGAGCACATTCTCTAAATTATCCCTTTCCTCAAAAGCTTCAAAATGTTAAATAAACAGCAACATTTAAGCATATAAAACCAAAAGAATTCTATTTGGGTCAAAACACAGGCTCTCCCAAATAAATCAGAAAAAACATCCAATTCCCAGCTGATACTCATGTTCCTTCTAAAAGTCCATTTGACAAAAGTTTACGGCACCACGTGCCACACACACAAGGGAAGGGGAAGCCACACAACATCACAAATGACTGAAATCTACCGAGAAAAGAGGCTTCTCCATCTGGCTTTGGAATGTATACTATGGTTTTTAAAGCCACTACTAATCTTCTAGTATGAATTAACAAACATTGTCCATTTGAGTTGAGTTTAGGGATTGTTTGGGGATCTCCTCATTGAGTTGTCTGATCTCTTGATACATCAAATATCTCAAATTTCTAGCTACCGTATGTGTTAAAAACCACTTCGCTTTCCATCCATTGCCTTTTAACTTTGTTTTGACATTCTGCATAAATAAAAGATTTTAGTTTTTATGAGCTCAAATCTAGGACACCACACACTCAATGCCTTAAAAAAAAATTCTAATCAAATCAAACCAAAACCAGAGAATAACACAGACTGCTCAGTTCAAAGTCCTCGACAGGTCCAAGGCCCTCTAAGCTCAGAAAGACAACCGGGATCAGCTAGAGCCCCTATCATTTGCCAAACACCCTGCACTCATTAACTCATTAAATTGCAGGACAACTCTATGCCACTTTACCAATGAGAAAACTGGGATATGTAACCGTTTCATAAACTCACTAAGAGCATTTTATGACAAGGTAACCGACTGTACCACTACCCTACCTGACAACAGAGGGCTTTAAAGAAAAAGAAACTCTCAATTATTAAAGTACCTTTTGTTACGCTTCCAAACAGGAAAACTTTTACTCTACGGTACCATATTGTTAAACCAAATTCACCTCTGCAAAATAATCACTTAAATTCAGCATCCTTTAGATCCATTCCTATGTGGCAGCCCCACATGTAATTCATCTTAAGGAAGTTCCATAGGTCTTCCTCTCCTAACCCCCTTTTCTCCAGGGGTTGGTAAAAAAAAAACACCACAAGAAAAACCACACAGCTTTCAAGTGTTAAGATAACACCAGTCAGGATATGGCTAAAGGACTGTTTAGAATGCCTTGGTAGGGGAAAAACAGGGCTTAGAAACTTGATCAGTCAATCAGTCCTGGTTCTGTGGTTTCCATCTCCTGAAGTTACCTCTGGTTCTTTTCGTATTGCTTAGGCTTAATTCCCCTGCTTCAAAAAGGAGGAAAGGGTTTCACTGGCAGAGGGAGAGGGAAGGGGACCTGTTTTAGAATACAAAGTAGATGCTTTCTCTAACCTTTTCAGAATATATTTACATAAGAACATGTCTCAAATGATATAATCAAACTTGTTGAGAAAACTGGTTCAAAATTCTAAATTGTTCTTCCCACAACTTTCCAGGTATACATGAATGCAAGATCCCAAGAGGCGTCTGTCTGCAAAATGGCATGAAATCCAAGTTCAAAGAGCATGACTGTTCTGCTAATGCACAACCAACCAAATCACGATGGAGCCACAGATGGATACAATGGATCCCGACTGCTGAGTGCACACGATCCGTATTTGGCTTTGTCTGCAACGAACCTTTCAAGAGTTTATTACGTGCAGAACACGTAGTTTAATGACGTCATTTATTGATCTTCCCCCACCTGCCACCACCAAAAGTTTTGAAACTGTAACACTTAATTTCCCCAACTCCAATGGGCCAGAAAGAAATTAGGAACTGAGTTGGGTGCTCTCCTTTAAAAGTGGAGAAGCTTCCAGAATGGAGGGGCAGAAGGTGGCCAAGTGAAATGAGGAGCCAGATGAATTCACTATGTGCTTCCATTCTTTTATCTGATCCCAGGACAGGATGAACACAGCTGTACTCGGATTTCAGGGCAGTACACACGCTGAAGCCAAATGCAGATGACTCTGTTCCTCCTGAATCCGCTGTTCTGTTTCTCCCACGCTGTTGATAACTGAGAACCGAGGAGAACTAAGCAGGCTGAGCAGCTGTGGCCAAGGCTGGTCACAGACGCCTCAGTTATTCTTTTGTGTAAGGAAGCACAAGCGACCGGCTGGGTGACTTTCTTAGGACATTCTGGGCTTAGGACATATCAGCAATCTGGGCTGAACAAACACGTATACTTGTTAAATAAAATGATAAAGCACAAAGCCATTTTTTTTAAAAGACTCACATGTGCGATCTGAATCTTTGTTTTGAAAACAAATGCTAGAAAATACTACCCCCTGCAAAACTCTCTACTAATGAGAGAGAATGCCTGTTATACATGCGTGACGGGTGCTTCATAGCTTGGAACTAACCACACTGTATTTGATGCACTCAGCAGAGTGGGTTACTGTAGGTGGGAAATCATTAACAGTACAGTGAGATCGCTCCCAGCAATCCGAAGGCCAAGTTCAACCAGGAAAAATAAAAGCCACCACTGCCCACAACATCCAAGAGAGACTACATCTTACGCTTCAGGCATTTAAATGTGCTAGTCAGGCACAGCGCATTGAGCAGGAAAGGGCTTTTAAAAATCCCAACATTATATAATGGTAACAGCAAGTACTATCTAGCATCCCCGCCTACAAATCCTAGAAAGAAGAAACCCCACCAGGATGTCCAGCACTCATCCTTGCTACAAGTAGTCACCTGAGAGAACAAAAACAAGGGTATCCAACGGAAGAGGGAAAAGGAACAGGGTTTAGGTTGCCTTTTGTTGTTTACTCTATGGAATGTGTTGGTTTGGGACTCAAAACTTCAAGTTGCCGGGATGCCTGTGTTAGGTACTGAGGCCACGATACACGCAGCTGGACATAGAAATCCCCAGGCCCCAACTAAACCCCTTCAAAGATAGGGTTCTTTTACCTGTTAAGTTTCCTGGGATAAATGAATTTTACAACCAGCCACAACAAGGGATGCTGAAATGAATACATGAATCATAACGGGAAAGGTATCATCTTCAACCTTCATACAGCCAAGCAACAGTATTTTAAAACTAATACAGCACTGTCCAATAAAACCTGTGATGACGGGACCGTCTACATGGCAGTGTCCTCTATGGCAGCTACTGAGCACCGGAAATGTGGCCAATACAACTAAGGACCTAAATTTTTAATTTAATTTAATCTCCACTTGAATACCCAGCCTCATGTGGCCAGCACAGCTCTCGTGCCCAGGGAGCGGAGGATGCCAGAATACAAGGTTTGTCATCAGAGAAAAGCGCAACGGCATCAGTAGGGGCAGAGAGGAAGGTTACACACGCAGCAAGGAGTAGTGATCCAGGTCTCCCCTACCCCAGGAGGGAGGTGAACAGAAACACACAGGAGACCACAGATGTCCTTCTGTCAGGCAACACCAAGGCAGGACGGGAAGGGGGGTGGGAGGGGGGTGAGCACCGCCCGAGGGGCTGCGGTGGGGGTGGCCGAGACAGCACAGCCAGAATCCTCAGAAAGCTGACTGATGCTCCTGAGAAGGGCCACAGACACCCGCAAGTGTCTGTCTGAGTAAATAAGGCATCTCGAAAACTTGGAAGTTCTGAGTCCCAGACCAACACGTTCCATAGACGCATTTCAGGTTTCAGTAAGTGCTCCGCGAGAGACTGAAAGGGCACTAAGTGTGGGAGAGGACGTGGAGAGACGGAACTCCCGCGCAGCGCTGGCAGGAATGCAAAACGGTGCAGACGGCAAACATTTGGCGGATCCTCAAGTGGTCAAGTGTAGACTCGCCACACTACCCAAGAGAAACGAACCTACGTCCACAAAACAAACGTGCACACAAATGTGCACAGCAGCATCCTTCTCAAAAGCCAAAAAGTATAAACTGCCCGAACGCCCACGAATGGACGAATGCATACAAAAAACAAGGCGGCGCATCCACGCAACGGACTGCCGCTCGGCCACAGAAAGGAAGTGAAGCACCGATCCCTGCTACCACGTGGACGGATCTGACAAGATGATGCTGAGTGAAGGAAGCCACACACCAAAGACCACATACTGTATGATTCCATTTATATGAAATCCTCAGAAAAGGCAAACCTACACAGACAGAAAGGAGATCAGAGGTTGCCAGGGGTTGGAGGGAACGGGAAATAGCGAGTCACAGCTAAAAGGCGACGAGGTTTCTTTTTGAGGTGATGAAAATGCTCTAAAGTTGACTGTGGGGACAGCTGCATGCGTCCGGACATTCTAAAAGCCACTGGACTGCACCCGCTGAATGGGCGAACTGTGCGGTGTGCGACTCTGTCTCAACGAGGACTGCACAGCAGGCTGCCGCTGGGGTTTTCAGCGAAGGCCTCCCGGAGCGATGGGCCTTGTCACTGCTGAAGGGAGGTGGCCCTGTGGAGACCTGGGGGAACAGCAGATGCCAAGTCCCTAAGGCTGGAACCCGCTTGCTGTGTGTGCCCGGCAGAAGGGTGCCCAGGTGGCGGGACCTGCGCTGTCCACAGGGTGGCCACAAGCAGCGACCGAGCACGCGAGATGTGGCCGCCTGAACTGAGAGGCGCTGTGTCAAACACCCACTGGACTTCCAGGGCCCAGGATGAAAAGAATGTGAACTATTTCATTAATATTTGTATGAATGCCGATTACATCTTGAGATACTACTTTTGGTGTAATGGGTTAGCTAAAACGTAATAAAACTCAGTGCGCCTGTGATTGACTTTTTAATGGCAGTATTAGAAAAGGTGCAGTACCCGTGTGGCTGGAGTTTGGGGTTCGTGTTCTGTTTTATTGGCAGCACTAGGCCAGAGCACAGAAGAGTGGGAGGGCTAGCTGTGGGCTGGGGACTTGGGGACAGGCCCTACAAGGGCTTAGAGACTGGGGTGGGCTTTTGTCCTAATCGTGATAGGCCATTGGGGAAGTGATGTGATCTCATTTCTCGCATGCAGAGATCACTCTGTGCCATGGAGAAGGACTGGAGGAGGGAAGGTGGGGGTGGGGGGTCCCGGCTAGAGACGATGGCTCAGCTGGTCAGCTGTGGGAGATTTTGCACACACACATGTGCACACACCTGCACACATACACATGTACGTAACACACCATCCCTGATATAAGGAGGACAGTTACAGCTAAAAGCCCAGGTTTAGGATCACACTGCTTGGATTTCAATCTCAGCCCCAACCCTTAGGAAGTTTGTGACTATGGGCAAATTATTTAACCTCTCTGTGCCTGCGATTTTTCATTTACAAAATAGGTTATTAATAGCCTTCCTCGTACAGTGTAAGATATTCTTTTTCAAATGCTTAGAATAGTGCCTGGCACAGAGTAAGCACTCAATAAATGTTCTGATCATTATTATTGGATGGAGAATGAGAGGGAGGAAAATAAGTCAGGTTTTTCACTGAGAAACTGGGTACGAGATGGTGCCATTCAGTGATGATGGGCAGGACGTGGCAATGGGGTAGCTTTGGGAAGGACAGAGGTAGCTCCACTCTGTCCATGTGAAGTCTGAGCTTCTTCTTGGCCATCAAATGGACCCATCAGACAGACAGACAGCTGTCTAAATGCAGAGTGCAGAGGTAAGCAGTCTTCAGCTTACAGAGGGTGCTTGAAGCGTTGGGCTGGATGAAACATCAGGAGACAGACTGAAGAAGGAACAGAGTGTGGGGCAGAAGTCAGGGCTTGCCACTTCCGGAGGCACAGAAGCGAAGGAGGAGCCAAAGGAGGACTGCAGAGGCGTGGCCGGTGAGGCCGAGGAAGAACAGACCTGCATGCAACATGGGAGACAACGGGCTGCAAGGAGGGAGTCAACAGTCTCAAATATACCACGGGCTGAGGAAGAAGAGGACAGACCATGCACATGTGTGACCAGACATGGATCCCTGAAACAGACTGCCCAGGACAGCACAAGTGGGCGCTCATATCTGGTGTCCCCCTGGGATGACATCCTCTGGCACTCTCGGAAGTGACAACTGGTCACCCTAGTTAGCAAAGTAGGAACAGATGGAGTTCCAAGAGTGGAGTGGGGGTCAGAAGGTAGACGGGGAGGGGGGGGCAGGGTCTATTCTCTCTAGGTCTCCTTTCTATGGAGTGAGGCACAAAACAAGCAGTGACTGAAGGGGGATGGCACTTTTAAGGGAATTTTTAAAAGGAAATGCCTACATTTAAGCTATTTGGAGTGGTCTAGAAGAAAGGAAGAAACTGATAATGCAGGAGGAAAAGGGGTGAACTGCAGGAGTGGCATCCCTGAGACGGAGAGAGAAGGCGCCTTGGGGGAGGCGAGGGGTCTGAGGCAGGTGGAAAGGCAGAGGTGAGACGTGAGGGCGCCTCTCTGCCCAGGGGCTTCTCTGCCTCCATAAGACGGCAGCAAAGTCATCAGCTGAGAGAAAGGGGAGGGAGGTGTGGAGAACTGATGAGTGCGCACGGTGTGAAACAGTTTTCTCTGACTGGTGAAATTACTCGAAAAGTGTAGCAGGATTCCTGATAGAATGATGACAGACCACCTGAAGGACGTGGTCACAAATGTGACAAGTCCAGTTGGCAGTTTTGGAATAATCGAGAAAACAGGTTTCGCCAGGGTTGGGTGTCCAACCAGAGCTGGGGTCTCCTCAGTGAGAACAAGGCAGGTTGGCTGTCTGCGGAAGGACCCCGAGGTCCGGGCTGCAGAGACAGGACCCCCGAGGGCACCTGAGGCTGGTGCACACGCTGCCCGTCCTCAGAGCTGCAAAGCTCCAAATTTCAATTTCAAAGCGAGAGCCTCCAGTAGGAAGGATGGGAACAGAAGATCATGGAGTGGGGTGCTTTATGTCAGGATTCTGGAAGTTAACCAAGATGACAAGGTTACAGAGGGTTGCCAAAATGAGGTGCAGAAAGGCGGCTGGAGAGGAAGAGTTCGTGGATGGAGAGCAGGAGAGCAGGGTGCTGGGCGGGCACTCCCGGAGGGGACTATGAGGGAAGCAGTGTCTTCAGGGGACAGGGAGCCAGGTTTGCATCAGAGCCAGGTGGTGATGGAACATTCAGAGGAGGCAGGGGACATGGGGACTCTGCCCATGACAGACAGGAGACCCCAACGGCACAGAGAAAGAACCATAGAGCCAGATGCAAACAGTCATCGCCGTGGGCGGACACCGCTTTAAAACTGGCTGGATGGCAAACAATAAATCGTCTGGGTACAGCCTCGTGAATTGAGTGGTACCTAAATATGCCTCCTTTCAAAAGTTACGCAAATTTTAAGTCTCTTACAAAGGACAAGCTGCAGGGAGAAAGGCAACGGCAACTCCAGAGCTCACTAAATTGTGTTGTAGACACTTGTCAGCAACCGAACACGGCCAACCCTGTCATCAGCTTGTCGGCGTCAGCACACAACCATCACTTAACGCTCCAGCCCCCAGGGCAGGACGGCGGCTGCAAACCGAAGCCGGCCACCACGAGAGGGCGACACAGCCCAAAGACGGGAGCAACTCCCAGATGCTGATTTCATGGAACAAAGATCTAAGCACCAGCAGACACAGGTTGAAATCTCTCTCAAGTTCAAAAACTCAGTTCGTTTTTTAAGTTGAAATAATACTATAAAAAAGGCAGGAGAAAAACCATGCGTGTGGGTATGCAGAAAAGGATCTCTCAAAGGCTTCACCACCCAGAACTGCTCGCAGCGGCTCCTCTAGGGGGGCAGTGGGAGGAGAAGGCGCGGGAGGGGGAGGGGCACAAAGGCAGCGGCTTACTTTCACTTTTTAGCCCGTGTGCTGTGCTGCCTTAGAGTTTCTCAAGAATGCAAATGTTCACATATTATTGGTATAAGTTCAAAATACACTAAAAACCAGAAGATATAATAACAGAAAACATATCATCGAATGAAACTTTAGGAAGAGACAAAGTAACAGACATACTACTCACTACAGAATCTACAAACAACAGCGTTCAGAAGGGATCTAATATCCATCTCATCTAATTCCATGTGCTGCCCCTGAGGAAAATAAGGCCCCAAAAGATTAATTTGCTCAAATAACAGGCAAAATTAAAATAACGCCCAACTCTCATCCTGGATCCCAACTGGTGGGATCCTTCGTTTTGTCCTCTATTACGATAAAACGTTAGCATTTGACATTTAGTTATCAATTCTCTATCTTTCCAATATCATTCTCTTTTCTTCTTGCCCTTTTACTCCTCCCCAACAGGGAGGAAGAGACATGTAAGAGATCATGTACCTGAAACAGTATGTCTTCCTTAGGTTCAATTCAATTTTAACAAATATCTGTTGATATGTTCATCTCTTGATAGAAAACGCCATCATCAATTAGTGAATATAAATACTAAACACCTACCTACTCTGTATCTTCAAATTATCTGCAGTTTATAAAAACAGCCCAAGCAGAATACGGTAATGACCGCCCAAGCACAAAGAAATTCACATGGGGGTAGGGGGATTGAAAGGTAGATCATATCTCATGGACTAAAGAAAATATTCCTTAATTTGAAGGTAGGAAGGGATATTTTGTATGGGGGAACATTTACTGAATGCTCACTATGAGCCGGGCATCGTGCTAAGAGTCTTTTATTACGTGACACTACTTCACTCCATCCTCCCAGAATGCGATGTGGTAACTAACTATAGTTAACCTTGTACAGTTGGCTGGTGAACGGCAGAGCCAGGATTTGATGGGAGGGGTGGGGAGGGGAGGTAAACCACACCTCCACGTGGCTGGGCGCATAGGAAGGCCTTGCCTTCACTCTCCCTCCTGCGCCTCACTCCCCAGCCCTCCCCTCCTCGCCATCTGGCCTTGACAGGATTTCAGCATTTCTATTTGGGTCGTCTAGTCTGGCTGACGGTCAAGGCAGGCAAAAAGATGGTTCACAGGACGAGGGTCCTGCAGAGAAAGCAGCTGACAGGGAGACCCCAAGATGGGCAGGGAGGACTTTGGCAAGAAGACGCCCAACAGGCAGAGGGAGGATCTTCAAAGATTTCATGCGTCAAGCAGGATGGCTCTCGTGACCGTGCAATGGGCAATGCTATACTGTAAGGTGAGATTCAGGGAGGCCTGGGGAGCCAGAGAACGGACCTCGGTTCTCGACTCCGGCTGCTTTTTAGAACTAACTACCTGGATGGCTTTTAAATAAACCTGCCAATGGCCAGGCATGCTGGCCCTAGACCAATCAAATCAGCATCTCTGGCTGTGAGCCCCAGGGCATGAGGGTACTGGAGAGGTTTCGAACCTCCCCCAGGGGGTTCAGATGTGCACCCAAAACTGAATATCACTGGGTGGGACCAACAGCCAGGACTGGACAGCAACAAGGGTCAGGCTCAACTGCAAACTCTCAGTAGCCATCCAGCCCAAGTTAGCAGCATCCACTTGTCATAAAGCCACACAGCATAGCTTGGTGACATTCACCAGTAATTTTCTGCAGCTAGGAGCACACCAGGGTCATCCAGACAGCAGGTCAGTACAAAGATCAGGGGTAAAAGCATGTGGTGTGGGTGCAAAGGCACTGTGGCAGCTGCTAATGAAGGTGTCCAGGCTGAATATGGGATAAGCTATTCTAGAATACAACTGCTGGAATGGGAGGGTCCAGGCAGGCCAAGGGGCCAGGCGAGGGACATCAGAATGGCCTGGGGACCTCTTTCAACACACAAATGTATACAGCCACCCACCCCTTTCCTGTCCCTCCCCCACAGTTCTGGTCCTTCCTTGGTCACCATGAGTAGGCAACTGGAGTTTGGCAAAGTCCTTCCAGATGCTTCAAATATCCCTGCCTCAGGAGAAGCACAGAACAGAAGGGGAAGGTGGGGACGACAGGAAGGCGGGACACAGGGGTAAGGTCAGAGAGGGCAGACTGTAAAATCTAATTGCCACTGGTAAAGCATTATCAACTAAGATACAGGCTTGGACTATAGGGAAAGAAACACTGTTGGATTTACTACACGAAAAGGATGAGGCCAGTGTGGTAGCAACAGACTCACAGGGATATCCACGGTCTTTATTTAAGATGACCTGGGGGCCGAGTAAGGATAAAAACCGAGACCCAAATGCTGAGATGTGGCCCCAGAAAGGTGGATGCAGGTAGTGTGAGCTGAGGTCGGAGCTTCAAAAGAAACCCTGCTCAGGTTGGGGGGGCCAACGGGGATCTGGATCTTCAGCTCTAATGGCTTATGGTTTGGTAAGTATTTCAGGACATTCCGAAGATATGGCACAAAAGATTATTTGGCCAAACGATAAAAAAAAAAAAAAAAAAAAGAAGAAGAAGAGGAGGAGGAGGAGGAAGAAGATGAGGAGGAATACAAGTTCCTAGGGTGGTGAACAGGCCTGGAAATTGGCAAAGCAGTCCCCTAAGACTGATTTTTTTTCAATCAATTTGTTTTTGTAAACAAATTGTTTTAACACAATCACTGACAAAGCAGAACTTCTACTTATACCAGTAAACAAGATGAAAAAATAAGAGAAGCCACAAGTTTGCTTCACCAATGCAGTTTCACTTTTATTTACTCATAAATTTTTAGACCACAAATTCTGCGACAACGGCCTCACGTCACACGCGTAAGCACCTGCAAAGCAGCGGCCCCCATGCCTGTGATGACGTAGCCGAACCCAGCAGCACACAGGAGAGTACGTACATATTGATAACGACGTGTCCGTGAACAAATCCGTGTGCTCCCCAACACGCCAGATGTGAATTATGAGTCACATAAAGGTTAAGGTTCATCGAACTTCTCTGAAATTCTGCTGAGCTTTGGGACTGTTTCAGGAATGAAAAGGGAAGTGAAGCGAGCTGGTTAAATAGTCTTGGGGGAGACGAAGGGTCGAGAGGCTGTGCAGCCTCCAGCGTCAGGTACCTTCCTTCTGCCGGGTTGGCATTCACACGCACTGCGTTTAGAGCAGCTATTCTAAAAAACGAGACCACCGCCTGCATAAAGCAGAGGCAGCCATTTCGCAGAGGTCAGGAGAGAGAAGGCTTCTCTTGGCAGCATTAACAAGGAAGACAGGAAATGCTCTATACATTGTACATCACGGGCAAGGGTGTTGGGGTTACCATGAGTCACATTTGCCTCATTTCAAACAATTCCAGGGAAACACATCCAAAGGTGACCAGAAAGCAATGAGGACAATTTTTCATACTTACAGACCCAGTCTCATTAGCTTAGGATTTTACCTTTTCCACTACCATATGGCTTCCCAATAAAGAGCAAAGCATGGCTGACTGCTTCCCATTTATTATTAATCTTTACTCCCGTAAATAAAGACTAATGCAAAGGAGCAATGTGGCTGACATCCAAACTCAAAAATGCACTCAAATCAAATTTGAACATGATAAAAAATAAATTGATTGCATATTATCTTGGACATAAATTATTCTAGATGGTAATAAGGATGGGCTGTTTTCCTTGCTCCAAGGCAACTAGGCCTGGATATATTCCTACATCCTCAATAATGTATGTGCTGATTTAAATTAGTGTCTGGAATCATGACCTTAAATGTATCCCAAAAAAATACAAAGCACTCAAAGAAGAGGCAGTTCTGCAAATGCTCTGGACTAGCAAAATCTGTTTTAAAATTCTTAGTTCATTCCTCAACTATTTACTAAGCTCTTGCTTTATCCTGGGTATGCTGGGAGATGCTTCTTTCCTACTCCTGAAATTCCCTTGTAGATAGAGGGAGCTCCGGCCAGCACATTCCCCCGGCCTTTCCCACTCTGACACACTCCAACCAGGTTAAGAAAGAACGGCCAGGGTCGACACGAGTTTGGATGAAGAACCGCTGTGCCAAGCCAAGCCCCTTCCTCCTGTTGCACTTTATCCTCCTTATGGAGGCCAGTCCGAGGATGGACTCTCTGTGTGGGGAGGCGGCCCAGGCGCACATTGGCTTGACCAGGGCGGACAACAGGGAGTGTTAAATCTGCCTAATTCCACCCACATTCTGTATTACTAAGTCCACCTGCCTGGCCGTACAAGCCACATTCTCCTATGTCAAGATTTAGCACTAAGGAAGATGATACTTTGGTCTCCCTCTGCAACTCTTCCGTTATTTCTCTGGTGGGCTGTATTTACTGGACCCCCTTGACACCAGCCTGGCACTGTGTTACTGTATAGGGCAAAAGAGTTCACAAGCCATGCATGGGCTGGCCCCAAATTTAGAGTGTCTAAGAGTCACCTGGAAAGGCTATTTTAAAATGCAAACTTCTGAGACCCAGGCTCACAAATTCTGATGCAGCAGGTCTGGGGAGGACTCAGAAATCTGCACCTGGGACAACCTCAGATAAACCAAAACCACATTTGGAGAAAGCACGGAAAAATCCATGGCTCTCTGTACCTCTGAGCTTAAAAAAATACAGTACTTTAATAGTAAGTCTGATTTTCCATTTCCATAAAATTAAATGATTTTATGGCTGATTGGGTGATCCACAGGAAATGCTCACAGGGCAAGAAGACCGCGAGTGAGAAATACAATTCCGAGTGTGTTGTCTGGAATAGGCATTGTAACCAAACAACCAGGGTTGGTGACTATATTCAGTCAGGATGCCAACTTAAGCTAGCCACAGCCCAAGGAGGCGACTGTGGGGTGTGCATGATCCCTGCAGAAGCACAGACCCACAGAGAAGGACACAGTAGTTTGGGGAGAAATGTGGCAGGACTGAGTATGGCCGAGCCATCTAAAAATCATTAGCCTAAACCTACATTGCTCCTCCAACAACCTTAATTTCCAACCCAAATTTAAAGTTAACAAATGCAGATTGTTTTGTAGGGCCTGCCAAATAGACACACTACATTGATTTTTCTAACCTCCTAGCAAGGGAAAAATAATCCTATTCCAAGATCTATAATGTCAAGATTGCACAAAAGATGAAGTTAAAACTCAACTCACTCTGTATTAGTAATATTCAAGGTATTGCTCCCATCTGTCACTGCCTGGCTCACGTCCGAATTGTCCCTATTACACTGTTGTACAACACATCCAGGAGGCACGTTCTCTCCATTTAAGGAGCTATTAAACAGAACTAACGAGGAAAGCACGAGTCGTTCTTCCAAAAGTCCTAAAAATCCTAATTTCCCTTTCTTACTCCAGACTCTGTTCACAGCCTCATTTCCCATCGAAGCCCTAGAAATCAGAAGCCAGTATTTCTCAACAACCTCTACAATCATGACAAACTTAAGTTCATCTTGAGAGGACTCCTGGGCATCCCTCTTAGTATACTAATATCCTGCATTAATTAGAAAAATCAAAGTGGGGTGGGGGACCTGCGGTCTTAAGACCACATGTGGCCTTCTAGGTCCTTAAGCGCTGCCTTTTGACTAAATCCAAATTTTACAGAACAAGTCCTTTTATTAAAAGGAGTGCATCAGAGAAAGATGAAGCCTTTCTTGCCTGCTTTGGTGCTTAAAAAAGAACATTCTTGAAATCAAGGCCACAGGTTCCCCACCCCAAGGGACAGGGGAATTGCATCTCACCTAAGATTGGTTTAAAAACCTCCACCATTTACTACAGGAATTCCAGTGGGGTTCAGACACATTCCCAGAAAGCAATTCAATGCTGTGATTTTTAAAGCACTTACTGTGTGCCCAGATCAGAAAAAAATCTCATGCAAATACCAATAGGAATCAACGAGAAGACAAAGGCCAATGAGCCAGGTTCACAATGATAAAGACCTAAGACTTAGTCTGCCACAGTAGTGGGCAGAATAATGGTGCCCCGAGATGCCCACATTCTAATTACCCAGAACCTGTGACTACAGTAGGTTCATGGAAAACGGGGATTAAAGTTGCTAATCGGCCACCCTTAAAATAGGGTGATTATCTGGGATTACCCAGGTGGGCACAATGTAACCGCCAGGACACCTGCAAGCAGAGAGGCAGAGGAGATGTGACGAAGCAAGAATAGCCAGAGATGCCACTCTGCGGGCTGTGAACACGCAGGGAGGGGATCCTCTCCCCGAGTCTTCAGCAGAAGCACTGCCCTGGCGACACCTTGAGTTTAGCCCAGTGAGACCCATGCTTCTCACCTATAGGACTGCAGGACCATCAATCCGTATTGTTCTAAGCCACTTAGTTTGTGGCGATCTGTTACAGCAAGCCACGGGAAATCTCCCCAGGATGGTGCAGAAAGTCTATAGCTCCTTTCTCCATGTGCTAGAGTGACTTCTGCTAATCAGTGTCAAGTGCCATACAAAGACATACTGGATTTTGAAAATGTCGCTATGTCTTCACGTGGTACAAAAAAAAAAAAAAAAAAAAAAAAAAAAAAACAAAAGAAGAAGAAGAAGAAGAAGTAAAAAGCAAGAGAGAAAAAGATAAAGGCTCTTAAAAATCTCCCAATGGATTCCAGAAGAAAAAACACCTTTATCCTACACAAATGCTGCCCAACAGCAAAACTGTCACTAGAAACAACACTTCAGCTTCCAATGTAAATAACAAATTTGCCTGAGTATTAGAAACTTGTGAAAACACATTTTCTAATTTAGTTGATGAATTTTAATTATGGACGGGGTCACTCAGATAGTTGTTTAAGAAAGCACGGCCCTAAAAGCTCAAAGATGGTTTCTGCCTTGTCCTTCCCAGGAATGTGTTCACATTTAAAACAAACAAACAAATAAAAAACATTAAAGGAGATCTCTCCCAGCAATGCAAGAAAGAGAAGCACCCTGTTGCCAGCCTGGGCATGTGGACACCCTCGTGGAGGGCAGAGGACATAAAGCTCGGTGCCCCCAGACACAGAGGCAGCCACCACGCCCCTCCAGCTGGGTCCTCGGGCAAGCAGACCTGATGTCCCTGTCTTGGTTCATAACGTATCTCCCCATATCCATTCTTGCCCAAAACCCCAATTCCAACCCATCTGCCACACAGCAACCAGGGTACTCTTTTTTAATTGGGTGGTGCCTCCCCTCTGCTAAAAGTCTTCAGTGACATCTCACCCCCTTGACTAATGCCCACATTATTGCTTTGGCTGTAAGGCCCTCCCACTCCGGCCTCTATCCTAGGCTCCCTCCTCCAGCAGTCTCTACACTCCAACACAGACTTTGTTCAGTTCCTCTAACCTGCCCTAGCATCCTGCCTCGAGAACCCTTTCTAGTCCCTTCTCTGGCAAGCTCCTCCCTGTCCTTTGGGTCTCAGCTGAAGGCCCTTCTGCCTCACAAAGGTCTTTCCTGATACATCCCCCACCAAAAGGGAAGTAAAATTCAACTTGGGAGCCCCTGGCAATCTCCCTCAGAAAACCCTCTCCTTCCACAGCCCTTGTTCGATCTGTAACCACATCTGCTCCCGTTTGTTTAAGGTCTATCCCCCCAACCAGACCACATACTCCATGAAGGCTGGGACTGTCTGCACTGTCGCCCCTGAACACCAATCACGCTTGAAACTGGGACTGGTCGCTCAATAAAACTTATTGGCCAAATACAGAAACTCCTAGGGGTCAGTGTTGCTCCCGTCTTTGGAAATTGCCTTGTAAATTTGGGCTCCTATAACAAGCTCCCAGAGCCTCAGTGGCTTATAAACAACAGAAACTTATTTCTCACCGTTCTGGAGGCTGGGAAGTCCAAGATCAAGGTGCCAACAGACCCAGTGTCGGGCTAGGGCCTACTTGCTGGTTCACAGACAGCAGCTTCCTTGCTGTGTCCACACACACAGTGGACGGAACAAAGGAGCCCCCGGGACCTCTTCTAAGGGAACTAATCCCATTCACAAGGGATTCACCCCTGAGACCTCCCAAAGGCTCCGCATGCCATCATAGGGGCTTAGGACTTCAACCTGAGTCTTGGGGAGGACACAAACATTCAGTCTATAGCAGAAATCATACGGTTTTACAATATAAATATTCAAATGCAGACACTGAAAATACATTTGTTTTTTATTGACTAAACTGAAATAGGCTAAAAAATTAAGACAAATAGGAAACACCACCTAAATTCCTGAATTAAAAGAAGTGAAAGGTATGATTTTTGTGCTAAAACATGATTCTCATTTCAGTTTAACCTTGAAAGTTTCTCAAATAAAAGCCACTGGACTTGCCAGTTGACTAAGGTGAAAAACCAAACACTGAAAAAATATCAAATCTTCAAGTGAGAATGTGGGTCTGCTAATGGAACGTAAAAACTGCCTTACCAAACATACATATTGACATAGACAATTCTTCATAAACAACCAAATACTGATAAATCTATACAAGTCAGTAATAGCTTGAGTTGCAAGTAGAAGAAAGCATGTGCAAAGTCAGTGAAGCAGAAATGTGATCTAAGTTTCATGTTAAACGCCATAAAACAGCATGTGACACCCAACTAGGATGGTTATAATCAGACAGACAACATGTGCTGGTGAGGACGCAGAGAGATTGGAACCCTCATATACTGCCGGTGGGAAGGTAAAATGGTGTAGCCGCTTTAGAAAACAGTATGGAAATCGTTTAACCATTCCTCAAATGATTAAATAGAGTTATAGCACATGACCCAGCAATTCCACTCTCAGATATAAATCCGAGAGAAATGAAAACATGTTCACACAAAACCTGTATGAAAATGTAGTACATAAATGTTCATAGCAGGCTTTTTGTTTTTTTTTTTTTAAAGAGACAGGGTCTTGCCATGTTGCCCAGGCTAGACTCAACCTCCCAGAGGCTCAAGTGATCCTCTCACCTCAGCCTCCTCAGGACTTAATAGTAGCATTATTCTTAATAGTCAAAAGGTAGAAACCACCCAACTCTCAGCAATGGGGAGCCTATAAGCTCTCCAAGAGCTGCAGTTTTTAGTTTTTAGTACCTTCTCACTAACAACCGTTTCAAAATTATCTTAAATCCCTAAAGATAAATTAGGCTTCTACTAGGGTTAAAAAAACCTGAACTAGAGTTGAAAGGGGAAAACTTAAGAGTGGATAAAAAGGAACTTCTGCAACCCCAGAATGAATCCCAACCACAATTCAGGACACAGGCTCCCAGCCTGAAAGATGATCTGGGCGATGCCCCGGGATCCTGGGCCACCCCTGCGGCAGGGACATCCCCACGCAGGACCTGTGCCTACATGAGAGCCATCTGATACCCGGATCAGGTGAAACAAAGGTCTCTCCTCTCAGTGGACACATGAACAGATGGCCCAACGATGATGTCTTTCCACAGGGCAAAATGGCCCTGGCTGAGCTGCTAGCTGACACTGCCATTTAGCTGCTGGGTATTCTAACGTTCCTTTTTTCAAGACAATTCCTGAAATCTAAACACTCCAGAAGGCTGGCCCCTCGAAAACGCAAAAAGTTTGCTTTACAAGATAATTCAGCCACCATCACAGATATGACCTCCAGATGATTCCTTGCGGGTTGGCTTTTGTATTTCTTCCTTCTAAGAATACCATTTGAAATATGCAAGCAAACATTGATGGAGAAAATCTAGAGTTATTGGATTTTAGCTTAATAAAAAAATAAGATGTAGTCAGAGGATTTGAGCCAGTAACACACTGACTTGGGATATCAGGCCATGATCCATACCACCTATTTTTCTTGATCATTTTCACAATATAAATAAGAGAGAGGAATGGAAAATAAACACATGGCTCAGAAAAAAAGCAGCTTTGGCCAGAAAACATTACCAATGATCCTAGGCAAAAACAAACAGATTCCCTTGGTAATTTAAAAGATTTAGATTAAAATCTTGATCTTTGCATTATATTATGCTCATTAATAAGAATTTAAGCTGTTATGCACTGCCAGGCATAGGAGCCTCCAAAATGACTAACACACACCTCTCTACCCTACGAAGTTGCTGTCTGGTGAGGATGACAACACGCTAGCCCAACTGTAATACTAGCACGGCCTGTGTCATTGTGCAGGGAGAATGGGGAGATGGGGGATGGATGCTTGAAAGCATCAGACAAATTCACGCTAAACAGTGTCATTATGGCCCACTATGCATTCGGCTCTAGTGCTCTCCTTCCTGAAGCCAGGACACATCCAGTGCCACTGTTTCTTCCAGCTGCTGGCCACACAGCTGCCAGCCAATCCCCACACGCAGCTCTGATGTTGACCACACCTGTAAGTCATAGACTCCACCACTCTTGAACGCCTACTGATCTTTTTCTCTTTCCTAGAAGAGGCTGAGGCTCCACCAACTTAGTCGTCAATATCCCATCTATAACTTCCTGATTTTTCACAGCAAGTCAAGCACAACTTTTTCTACAGCAGAGGACCCCTCCTGGCAGAGTAGGTACAGACTACACCCATGCGCTATAATGGGTATGTGTGCAGTGAAACATATGCATATACAGGCAGTCATCAGTTTGTGCGGTAGCACAAAACCATAAAAATGACCATACGCGCTGAAACTGTGCTAAGCGATCTTAGTAATCAAAGGAAAAAAACTGCGATTGTTCTGTGGCCTTTAAAAATGTTTGTCAACACATTAAAAACTCTATTACAGTCAGTTACAAATGTATAGGGAAATGAAAAAAATAGCAAAAGAGCACACTGTCATTTAAAACACTGGAAGTATTGAGAATTAGTGTTTTATTTCTTCGTAAAAAACTTACTAAGAATAGTTTAAAAGTGCTTACCGCCTTCTTGTTGCATAACTTACAATACAAAAGCAGCATCTTTTCTGTGTTTTGGTGAAATGTCATACTTTTTTTATTACTGAGATGAAATTCATATAACGTAAGATTAGCCGTTTTAAAGTGAACAATTTGGAGGCATTTAGTGCATTCACGATATTGTGCAGCCACCACCTCTATCTAATTCCGAAACATGTTCATCACCCCAAAAGGAATCCCTGTCCCCATTAAGCAGTAAGTCCTCGTTCCCCCACCCAACCCCGGTTCCTAGCAACCACCCATCTGTGTTCTGTCTCTATGGATTTACCTATTCTGGATATTTCATATAAATGGAATCTTATGTAAGCTTTTGTGTCTGGGCTTTCACTTAGCATGGTACTTCGGAGGTTCGTCCACATGTAGTAGTATCAGTATTTTGTTCCATTTTATGACTAATTTTCCATTAGTATGGACATACCGCCATCTATTTTTTTAATCTATTCATCCATTTGTTTATCTATTCATCTGTTTGTTCATCTACCCATCCACTGAGGGACAATGGGTTGTTTCCACTTTTCAGCTACTGTGAGCTGGGGCTAGGAGCCGTAAGTTTGGAAAAGCACACAATTTTCCTTTGCATCTTCTACGCTGGGAAATAGCTCTGAGAGTGCCTTTAACACGAAGTTTGTTTTGCCAACGTCACTTCCTCTAGGACGCCTTTATACTTTTCTTCACAAGCACCTTCTCTGTTTATGTGGATAAACCTTCATCGTGCTTCCTGGGCTGCACGTGTCACCGCCCCAGCGGACATACCGTCAACACTCCCACTGCTAGCTATTTCTTCTGGAACGCCAATGCAGGTTTTGGTTTCACTTCCAGCATTATCACTTTTAGCTTCTTTGCTGCACTTTTATTTCTGTTGGCCAATTTCCTCTCAGTCTGACAATTTTGTAAAATGTTACACTGGTTTATCTCTGGCAGACAAGAAGGCCACATAACTACGCACTGTGCTGTCTTCAACCTTTCTCGTTCGTTGTGACCTTAGAAACCAAACTTCATCCATTACTGCCTCTCACATAATGGGAATGTATTCAGGAGATGGAGGGGAAGAAAGGAAACTATACAACTTAACTTATTCCAAAGTCAATTACCAGAGCTAAAAAAAAAAAAAAAAGTTTAGAAAAAGAAAAACAGAGAAAAGAATAAAACTAGGCTAGGAGTAAAGCCGATACATGAAAACCAATCAACCAGCCGGGCACAGTGGCTCACGCCTGTAATCCTAGCACTCTGGGAGGCCGAGGTGCAAGGATCACTTGAGCTCAGGAGTTCAAGACCAGCCTGAGCAAGAGCAAGACCCCATCTCTACCAAAAATAGAAAAAATTAGCTGGGCATGGTGGCACACACCTGTAATCCCAGCTACTCGGGAGGCTAAGGCAGTAGGATCACCTGAGTCCAGAATTAGAGGTTGCAGTGAGCTACAATGACTCCACTGCACTCTAGCCAGGCGACAGAACAAGACTCTGTCTCCAAAAAAACCAATCAAGCAACAAACACAACACATTGGCTCTTGTTGGTTCTAAAGCTTCTTGGTAGCCTGATCAATGTTAGGATTTTTTTTTTTTTTTAAGACAGCGTTTCACTCTGTTGCCCGGGCTAGAATGCAGTGCGGTCATAGCTCACCTGCAACCTCAAACTCCTGGGCTCAAGCGATCCTCCTGCCTCAGCTTCCAGTGTAGCTGGGACTACAGGCGCACGCCACTGCACCCGGCTAATTTTTTTATTTTTTGTAGAGACAGGGCCTCACTATGTTGCCCAGGAGTCTCGAACTCCTGGGCTCAAGCCTTTCAAAATGCGGGAATTAAGAGACATGAGCCACTGCGCTGGGCCAACTTTAGGATCTTAATAAATGGGTTGCTAACCATTTGCTTCTATACTAATTTAAAATAATACCCCCATTCATCATGAATAATTCACCCACTTTCCAAGATGCACCCGACACGACAATTAAACAGGAAAAAAGTTCTCCATCCCGGTTTGTTCCTTTCTCTTGGTTCACAGTTGATAACTGCTATGAAGTAATAGACAAGGGCAGAGCCAAACATGTGAAGAGGCTTAAAAAGGCCTCTGCCCTAGAATAAAAATGCACAAAATAGGGACAAAATTTCCATCTGCAAATAGAGTTTCTTTTTCATGATGTCATTCTGTAATCTACTAAATGCGGGGTATGCAAAAACCTAGTGTGCGATTGGAGGCCCACAGGACCAGTGCAATGAGCAACAGTCACTTGTTACTCAAATGACACTCCACGCTGACTAAACCGACACATACTTATTGGAAACCTCAGCCCTCATTACCCAAAACAAAGAATGGGCTCTTTCCATGACCAGGCACTCCAGACACCAAATGCAAATTAAATCAACAGAACAAAACCCGTATTCAGAAGGCGCAGATTGCAAAAGCCTTGTTCTAAGTTCAGCCTTTCACAGACCCTGAGGAGGACATCACCCTCAGAGAAACACAGCTGGGCCGTGCTGAATATTCCAGAAGCAATGCTCCTCTCAAGCCCAGAAATGTTCATTTCCACTGATAAAGTCTTTCTGCTTAGGATTTTTCCTCCTCCTGGTTAGCCCTCTCTCCTTAGATGAAAACTGAAATTTCACCTAAAAGAATAAGATGTGCATTTCCTGCTGACATTTTTTGAAGCAACTGCTAAATTTCCTTAATTCAAAATTCATTATTTCTTGTTTGCCCCCTAAAAGGGGCTTCCTACTCCAACATCCATTTCCATTAACTCCTACGTAAGCAAAGTAGGTTTTTTTCCTTCAGGTTTCACAGGGAAAGTAAGCCAAAAAAAAAAAAAAAAGGTTGGTTTTTTTGTTGTTGTTGTAAGGCCTTTCCCACCATCGGGGAGAAATGGCTTACAGAAGAGTCAAAATCTCTTGCCCAGAAGAGGGACCTGGAATATTTCAGCTAAGCTACGACCCAGCCTATGCTCTCAATGTGGGAAGGGTCCCAAAAGAATATATTAATCCTACTCATAAAACTCGGGTGTAAATCCTAGCTCTCTAGGAGGCCAAGGCGGGCGGATTGTTTGAGCTCACGAGTTCGAAACCAGACTGAGCAAGAGCGAGACTCCATCTCTACTAAAAATACAAAGAAATTAATTGGACAACTAAAAATATGTAGAAAAAACTAGCTGGGCATGGTGGCGCGTGCCTGTAGTCCCAGCTACTCGGGGGCTGAGGCAGAAGGATCGCTGGAGCCCAGGAGTTTGAGGTTGCTGTGAGCAAAGATGACGCCACGGCACTCTAGCCCGGGCAAAAGAGTGAGACTCTGTCTCAAAAAAAAAAACTTGGGTGTAAGATAACATGTTGGCATGAGAAGACCATACATAGGTCAGGAGATAGGAACTGCCCTCCAGGTCTGTTCACTAAAGCAACAATGTATGACCTTGGGAAAGTCCCTTCACCACCAATTATCTCTCGCAAGCAGGTGACATATAATGTTCATTACACTCAGTCATTACTCTGCCCTCCAGGAGAACTGGCTTCAGAAAGCTACAGTCTAAATTATAAACCTCGGCCGGGTGCAGGGTGCAGTGGCTCACACCTGTAATCCTAGTACTCTGGGAGACTGAGGTGGGAGGATCACTTGAAGTCAGAAGTTCGACCTGAGCAAGAGTGAGACCCTGTCTCTACTAAAAATAGAAAAAAATTAGCCAGGCATGGTGGTGCATGCCTGTAGTGCCAGCTACTTGGAAGGCTGAGGCAGGAGGATCGCTAGAGCCCAGGAGTTTGAGGTTGCTGTGAGCTAGGCTGATACCACGGCACTCTAGCCTGGGCAACAGAGTGAGACACTGTCACAATCAATCGATAAATCACAAACCTTAGCTTTCAGAGGGTGATTTCACAATCATCCACAGTGCTAAGGGGCCTTACTAAGAGCCCCATATCATCCTACTGCAGACAAATGCCCCTCCAGCACCCACTTCGACTAACCCACAGCAGTAGATGGGGCCCTTGCCTCTTTTAAGGAGCCTGAGAATGCACCATCCCAGCCAGCTTCCTTCTTTGTCTTGGCTGCCAGGAAGCTCAGAGGTACCATTTGTCTCCTTGAAATCCAATTTTTATCCCTTCCTTTCTGAGTCTGTGATAATCATTTTCATTATATTGGGCCTGCATTTTTATTATAAGCTGTCTCAGATTATTTTGTAAAGCAGGAAGAATATAAATAAAGCAATAGAAATGGAACATTACCTATCTGTTCTGGGGCTAGTTTTCCTTGAAGAGTTCTCCTGCTTTGTGTGTGTTCTATTAAAGGTCTGGACACTAAAGTAGTACCTACCATTCACTCACACCATTCCTAAATCTCAAAACCAAAGGGCCAGCCTTATACCTCTTGGGGTCAGATTTTCCAACTCTCTCGGTATACCAAAGAACCAATTAAGCATGCCTTCTGCTTATGATGTGGACAGCACCCCCTGGTGTTGTACAACGTGGTGACCTTGTTCAGTGCATAAATTTAATTTCCTTTTAACAAGTGGTTGTCCTAAATGGTCAACAGATCACCTCAAGTGTCACTATCCCGGGCAAATAGAGAGTAACACCAGGAGAAGAAAACTGCCGGCTGGTACACAGCAGACATTCAACAAATGTCGCTCTTGTGCATGAGAACCCAAGCCTGCTTATTTTTCCATGAAAAAAGTGTGGTTATTTATTACTAAGTAATAACAGATTCATTCAGCAAACATTCGCCAAATGCCCATTACGAGCAAGGCTCTGTGCTACGTGCAGCGAGAGGAGACACCAGGTGCTGGCCTCCAGGAAGCCTGCTTTGAAGGTGCTAGAGTGTCAGTCAAAATAACTGGAATCTGGACAAAAACAGGTGCCAGATATTCAAACCTAATTGCAATTTCAAGTATCTATAAATAAGTTTGTCTGATTCTATCATTTCATGTGTCCCAGTCTGGGGCTGGAAAAAAGGCAGTCATCACAGCTATAATACAAGGTGGCAAGTAGTATACTACCTGGCACTGGCCGAGAACATGTGCTCATGGTATGGTGTGGCATTTACTGACAAAACCCTGAGAGATGGGCAGGGTATCACCATCCTTCTCTAACAGATCGGGAAACTGAGGCTCAGAGGCATAAGTGATTTGATATGTTTTCGAACCCAGTAAGTACAGAGTGATGATTGTGATTCATCACCTTCTGACCTTAGCGTCCCTCTGTGCCTCCACAGGAATCTAAAATACGGATGATCAACTCCCTTTGGGGGACTCTGGAAATGATTCAGGGAAGTGTGAGAGTTTGGGCCTAAAAGGTATGAGGAGATGATGATGATGATGATGATGATGATGATAGCAGCAATAGCTAACACCTATACAGCTCAACAACACTATAAAATTGGTACCATCACTATTCCTGTTGTACACATGAGGAAACTGAGGCACAGAGAGATCACACAGCTGGAAAGTGGCAGAGTCAGGACTCCAACCCAGACAGCTGGCCTCGGGAACCCTGCTCCTAACCTCGCAGGACAATGCCCTTGTCTCCACGGCACTCTGGGATCAAAGACCTGGAGGCTGAGGGTGCTTAGAAAATCACAGGAAACAGAAGAGAGGGGAGGGGAGGAATGGAAAGGCCTCAGGAGCCCTGATAGGCCCCGGAGTCTGAACCTCATCAGGCAAAGTGGGAGTAGCTCCTGACGGCAGCAGCCAGGGGGTCTCCTGGAGGGGTCCTTCCCACACCTGCAGGCTGGTGCAACAGTGTCTGGCTCTCTCAACAAACCCGGGAGAGGGATCCCCTTTTCGTTCGGGTCCCACCCTCCTCTGCTCAGCCCTGACGTCAAGCGCAAACTCTCCTCCCTTCCCAGGGCTCTGCATCCCGCCAACTGCCAGATTTCTCCCCATTATTCTGACAATTTTCTGGACAAAACTAAGGGGGAAAAACCACTCTCTGCAACTCTAGTTTTTCAATACTGCTAAAGTCTTCTTCTAAACCTCCTCCAGCATGCAATTATACCAAATTAGCATCCGAAACCACTCACCTCTTCTGGCTCCGTTTGCACATCTGATTCCTATGTGTGTCTATTCAGAAGTCAAGGTCCTTGGGCTCAATTAACTTTAAACTTTAGAGAAGGCCTGACATACTCTCCAACTCAGCCCAGGTAAAGAGCTAAGGATTCCTGCTCCTGTGCTACAAATGGCTGAGGATGCAACGTCGGGCTCTGACCTTTGGTTTGTGATGTCCTTCACCAATTAAAAGTAGAAGCCTCTGCCTGGTGCTGTATTAGTTCAACCAAACGTGTTTGTTTTAGCTTTTGTATTTACTGGGAATGGAATGCTTTTCCCACTTGGAATGGCCCCTGTAGCCTGACTGCAAACTGCAGCCTGGGCGAAGATTCAGAAGCACTTTCTTTGCTTTCTCTATGCTCTCAACAGCACTTGGCACAGAGCTGGCACTAAAATATTATTCTGAACAGTAATTTACAATGGTTTCATTTCCTTCCCATCAGAATAAAAAGCCACAGAGCTGGAGGGCTGTGTCCTAAGTCTTAGGAACAAAACAATCCTCCTGCATTCATTTTTTTTCTTTTCCTTTTTGTAATTTAAGGAAGAATTCCAAATGGTTTGCCTCTTGAGATGCCAAAGTTTGATTTGAAATTTTCTGAAGCACTGACTTCAGTGCTCTGAAAAGCGGAACCTTAAATGGCAAATGTGAAATCTGTAAATAAAAATCCCGAAGATATAACTGCCACCTGCCCTTTTTCCACATGTCAATTTACCACAATAATGAGGATTTTGCAAGGTTAAAAGAAATCACATCCCAACACAATGCATTCCATGATTTATGGGCCTTCTTGACAGATCGATGGTATTTTTCCACTGTAAAGGAAAAATCCATTATAGCAAGTGGAAGCATGGAACTAGTTTCTGAACTTACTGATGTTCCTTGTTTTAAAGAAGACTCAAAATATAAAATCTAGAATCACACTAAAGCGGATTAGTTTAAGGATGACCACAGAATGACTTTCTACCATCAAACCACTCTAAAAAGGTCATTCAATATCGAAAAATAATTTTGCCACATTTTCAGAATCATAGCTATTGGCTATATAGAGTACCCTGTAGAAATGAAAACAAAATAAATGAAAAGTAAGAGCCATACACTAACATTAGCTTCTAGCAAAGAGATCATTAGGAAGTATGCTGATCCCAGCAGAAGCAGCCCCAAAATGTAAACCTTTGGCATTCCCAAACGCTAAGGCCTAAAACTCTAGATCATGTAAGTCAAAGCTTTCTGGCAGAATTTAAAGTATATGGGCACACCTTTTTTTAGTGCTCAAATAAAAATATTGGAAAATGTTCATGCTGAGAAATAGAAGAGACTGTGGAAATGATTACAGGGCACAGGCAGAGATGTTCACACCCACAGGATGTCATCTGATGACCAAAAGAGGTGAACATAGCATCTCTCCCTACACCCTGGCCCTGGCACTGCCCCTGCCCTGCTCTTCTGGCCAGATGGAGCCCCAGGGGGCCCTCAGCATTCTGGTCCCACCCTCACCCCTCCAGGGCCTCTTACTACTACTGCCTCTCTCTCTGTTACCCTGTTACTGCAAATTCAATGACTCACCTGGAGTGGGAGCAACAACATTCAGGCCTTCACACCTGCACTCTCTCACTCTGCCTGGAATTGGCCTCCCCCTATCCGTTCACCTTTCGAATTCCTTCCCACCCTCCCAGGCAGCAATAGCGGGAGGGGAAAAAGTCTGAGTGAAGGAATGAGAAACAGTGTGTATATGTGTGTGTGTGTGTGTGTGTGTGTGTCTGTGTGTGTGTGTGTGCGCACGCACGCACACGTGCGGAGGTAACAGCAGGCACAGGTGAGAGGGTGAACATGTGTTCCTTCCCCGAATGGTGCACCCCTTCAGCCTTAGCCAGCATCTGTGCTGTCTGCACCTTTCCAGAACAAGCACCTGGCACCCAGGCCCTCAGTAAAAACTGGCTCAATAGATGTACCCTTCCATGGCCCTGGGTGCCAAGTGCTGCTCGCAGCCCAAATACTAGAGGACAACCAACCCACGCTGCAGCACAAAACACACTAGTGAGATCACGGTGGGTGGAAGGAAAGAACATGCAGTATAAAATAGTGAGTGCTTAACAACATCACGACTTATAAAATATCCAGAAAAATGCTAAAGTCTAGGTGAATATACAATCAACGGGCATCCGAAATCACAGTGACACACCTCGATCCAATTCCAATCTGATGACAGTGGTCAGCAAAGTGCTAGTGACGCCTAAATGAAATGCCACTGGACGTTTGTTTTTAAACTCACAGGCCATGAACAGGGAAATCTCTTCTTTGTTTTTAAGTGTTCTTTCTAGGCATTCATGGGAAAGGTAGAAGCCACAAAGCCATACAGCCTACACATTTCTCACCTATAACTCAGACGCATCTGCCTTCCTACCTGGACCCCAAATGGCAGTTTCCAAGGCCCTCAAGGTGCGGCCACCCTACCCAGGCTGGGCTCCAGTCACGAGATGCCTGGCATTAGCACTCCACTTGGCAAAATGATGGTGGAGCCATCAGCTCTGCAGGGGCAGAGTGCGCAGAGAAGGGGAAGGCCAGAGGGCTCTGAAGTGTGATTCAGGATGAGCACAAGTCCACTGGGGCCAGGCACGGGGGAACGTGTGTATTCCAGGCCGGAGGAAATGGCCAGAGCCCTGTTGGGCGCAAGAGTGCCAGGTCAAATGGGTGCAGCTGTCCAGCAGGCCACGATGGCCAGAGATAAGCATGCAGGAGTCACTGGAGGAGAAGTCGCTAAGGCGGGGGGCCTGCAGATGAGGACTGTGCAAGCTGCACCAGGAAACCAGGCCTTTATTCTGCAGGAATTGGAGAGTAGCTCATCCCAATCTGTGCTGTATCTGCCACTGTCTGTGGCAGTATGAGGAGTGACAAGAGAAGGAGTCAGGCTTCAGGAAGCCTTGCCACAGTCTTGCCTCGACCACTCTGGAAGCAGCCGGGCTGGGACCCTGTGTCCCTGTCTAGCATTTCCTGGGGCATAAAGGAACTTTTAAAGAATGGATCCAATTTTATAATGGACACTATAATTCCCCCAATTTTAACCTATTCTAAATCTTATATAAATCACTCTTCTAAAAAAATTCAATTTCTTTAGTGTGGTGGACAAAGTGTTTATTATGTTTGGAAAGTTGACTGAAATACTCTTCCTCCGGCAAAAATTGTGCAACGTTTGACCTCTGCACTATATCAATAGATAACAGATGAGCACATGCCAAAAAAGAAGACTGTGACCAGCGGTATCACACCTCTTTGTATGAGAAAGTTTCTTCAAATGCACTTCCCACCACGAAAGACGAGCATGCACACACCAGTGACTTCAGGGTATCCAACTTCATTCTGAGTCGGGTGGTGGATTTTTCACCCCTCCTATAGACAACTCTAGTCTGCTCTTCCTACATTTCAAGAAAAACCTGCTAAACTGTAGTATCAGCTAGCCTAAGGGACAGAGGTAATTTTGAAATGTTATTACTAACCAACTATGATAGATTGGAAAGCTGAGTAAGAATGAGTATTTAACACACTGTCTTACGCATTTCTTATCAAATATCTCGCTACTATTCAAGATGCCTACGAAATGAATACTTCTTGAAAAACTAGGTGAAAAGAACCATGCTAGATGTCATAAAATTTAAAAATCACTATATTCAGCAAAACCCATGCTCCCAAGAGCTCACAAGCTATAAAAGAACCTACCACCATCACCATTTCATTGAAATGTCCTTTTTCGTAAGGGATACTCATTTTATAAACCCCTGACCATTTACCTTAAAAAAAGAACCCGTCCACATACTGCTGAAACACCACTCAAAAGAGGGAATATATGGATCTCTTTTCCCTTTGGTACCAGGGACAGAATGTTCTCTCTTTTTTAAATCTGTGAATCTAAAATTCCACACAAATTGAAATTTTAGCCATTTGCACTACATCTCAAGTGCTACTGCTTTTATGCTTTTAAATTAACTCACAGATCTTCTAGATCAAGAATGTTCTCTTCTATTGTCTTCTCTCCGTAACAGTGCGTGCAGAGCTGTGCCGAGTGGCTTGTGGAGTCAGTGTATTAACAACAATTCCTACTCATCTCCATCTATTCCAAACAGTTTAGCAACATTCCTCGTAAAACTTTTCAGACCTTCCATATCAGAGTCTGATCAGAAATCCCCTACCGATTGCTTTTTACCTGCCTGTTAAACACCTGTGATCTCTGCTATGCCCCTAGGACGTCCCAGGACTTGGAATATGCCTCCCCAGCAGACCCTCCTCCATCATCCATTCCAAATTAGAGTTGCTCAGCAATCTTTCCTGTATTCCGCACACAATCCCCATCCACAACTCCCAAATTACACACACACAGACCTAAATCTAACATCCTATCATCCATCTTCTATATGAAATGGGAGAAAGAGTAAGATGTTCAGTTGGTCTGTCCATGCTTTTATCTCCTTCATTGCCAACCCCCTCCAGCTGGCGTGGAGATGAAGATAACTCAACATGAAAGGAGGATGCTGGTGGTGAGTCACAGGGCCTGCCCTGACTTCCGCCCTGTGCCATTTCATCTTTGACTCACATCAGCGCTTACCAGGCTTGGAGCTGACAACAAAGCTATAAAAAAAATCTAGTATCTGGAATGAGAGAAACGTTGAGTTCCAGAGATGACACTTAACGGATTAATGGGACATCCCACACTGAGAGCCAAAAAGCAGGAGTGTAGGGGGAGAAGGGGAGCAACACAGCTCCCAGGGCATGGGGAGGGGGCGGGGGGCTCGAATCTTCTAAAAGCGTGAAATGAGCCCCCAGTAGTATGTGACTGCCAAAGGAGCTGCTATGGTCTCAGGCAACTAACACACGTGTATTAACATTGAGACAAAGTCTCTTGCCACCGTCTGTTAGCAGAACACAGCACGGCAGCTAAGAAAGCAGATTCGGGAGGACCTCTACCTAGATGAAAACCCTGGTTCCTCCTTGTGCTAGCAGCATGAATGTGGGCAAGTCAAGAAACCTCTTCCAGACTCAAGTGCCTCATTTGTAAGAAGGGGTTAAAGCAAATACTTACACTCTAGGCTGGAGTGAAGATGAAACCAGTATGTCCGTGTAAAGCCCCGAGCAACAGTGCCCGGCACAGAGGAAGCGCTCAGTAAAGGAGCGGTGTCAACGATTCACCATTCCACGAGCAGCCACCACGCACTGGGCACCAACCACAGACCAGGCACCGCCACATAACGTACACATCCTATCTAATCTGATTTCATCTTTGTTTTGTTCATGAGGACTGAGAGTCCAAGAAGGTTTAATCATTTCCCCAAGGACCAAGAAGTGCAAATCAACTCAAAATCTAAGACTCCAAAGCCTGAGCTCCGTCCACCTGCTGTACTGGAAGGCTCTGGAACCTTCCCTCACCGTGTCAGATTCTGGCCACCACACTTTAGGAAAGACACAGACCTTCTGGTACCTCGTCAGTGGAGGGCAGGGAGCGTGGGAAATGGCAGCAGGAGGTCCGAGAAAGGCTGTCCTGGGAACACAGGCTCAACCTGGCTCTTTTTCAGTTTGTATGGTGGAAGAAAAGTCAGTGTGTAAAATAAGAAAGAACTTTTTCATCTATGTTACTATCCGTGTTACTGTAAGGTGTTTAGGAAGCAGCGAGCTCCCAGTCAGCAGGGACACCCAGGCGTTGGCCAGATGAGCACCTATGGAGAGGTGACCCGCTTGGATGTTGGACTCAGACACCTTCAGACTCTCCTCCAGACTGGAAGTCTACTACTAGATGGTTTTGAAACAGCACGCCTCTGTGAAAAACATCCTACAGAAAGAACATGCGACGAAGTCTGAAATGGCACATGCAATAAACCACAAGTGTTATCTGGATGATAACACTCCAGTGTGATGGGAAAGTGTAATTCACTGGAGAAAATGGAAGGAACCAACAAAAACTCAGGTGTTTACATGCCAGAGAACACAAGCAGGGTCTGCAGGCTGTGCTCAATAGCTCCCATGATCCAGTGACGAGGACTTTGAGGGTCCCCCCTCTCAATCCCACATTAATTTACACTTAGAGTAAAACCTTCTGCTGGGCTCCTAAACTATTCACATACAGTTTTCAACAAATCTTCCCCAAGAGCAGGGAACAAAGACCACCAGATATAAACACACAGCAAAAAAGAGAGAATGAAAGGTGATACTAAGAGCCGTGGCCAGAGGACATGCCAAGAACTCAAGCACAAACACCCAGAAAGTTTCACGGTCATGTCCAAAAGGCTAGCAACTCCTTGTTTTGGGCTAACTTGTGCCCTGGCCCCCAAATTCATATGCTGAATCCTAACCCCCAGTGCCTCAGGATGTAGCTGTATTAGGAGATAGAGTCTTTAAAGAGAATTAAGTTAAAATGAAGTCATTAGAGTGGGTCCGAATCCAGCCTGACCGGTATCCTTACAAGAAGAGGAAATTTGGACAAAGACACGTACGGAACAATGACCATGAGAAGACACAGGGAGAAGATGATCATCTACACGGCAAGGAGAGAGGCCACAGAAGAAACTCAATCCCTTGATCTCAGGCTTCTAGTCCCTAGAACTGTGAGGAAATACTGTCTGTTGTTCAGGCTGCCCGGTGTGTGGTGCTTACTTAAGGCAACCCCAGGTGACTAACACACTTAGTAGGAGCTCTTGTTCCCAATGGATGCAGCATTTCCCATTCACCTTTCGCCTTTCTGAGACGTATTTGAATCCAAAAATTCGAGTGTTATTTTAAACCCCCATCATCCCATTTTATTCAATGCTCATCAACCACTTCGAAAAGCTTTCTCCAAAATTAGTAACTCATATCAGTCATATTTTCTCCGGCCATTGTTTCTATGAACAAACTATAGAATTATGAAATCAAGCCTGAATAGGCATAAGAGAGGAAGGTAACATATACCAATCAGGCTTTCCCTGAGGCCAAGTCTTCTGCACACTTGGGCAAAGGCTAAGGTGTTTTCTAATCACTAGGCTGGGAGCTGTGGGGGGGTGGGGCACTCATCTACCTGTTCATGGCTTTGAGTATGGCACCTGGGACAGTGTCCAGCAAGCAAGTGGAGTTCAACAAATATTTGTTGCGTTCAAGAATATCTGGCTTTTATTCCCACAAATAAACTGGAACATCTCCCAGCAAAATATCCAGTGGAAGAGAATATAAATACACCAGTCAGTAGGATCAACATAATTGCCACACTTGAACTACAAATTTCACTCTCCACTTTCTCACAGCGAAGGCAAGAAAGGAAACCAAGCTTTTGTTTATACTGATTTCGGGAGGATGGGTAGGGAACATTTCCCTAAACATTTATAAAATGGACATTGAGTAACAAAACAACGTGCCCAGCTACACTTATACATAAATGCAATAATAAAGTTCATATGGTTCTTTTCAGTAGCATCTATTAATACAAGCAGAGGGCATATACAGAATATTAAACTTCAACCCAGTAAGACCTGTTCTATGAGACGCTTTGCATACATACGGGGCAAAATGGTAAGGAAATAGCAATCCCAGTTTGACATAAGAATAGACACTAGATGGATCTCTTGTCGTTAAGACAAGAGTCTCTCCCAAGTTTTACAACTCAGTGGTGTGCCACAATCAGTTATGAGGTCTATCACTAAATGTCATACAAATTTTGTTAACTGAACCTCCACAATGGCCCCCAATAATTCTTGCCTTCTGGACTCACAGCCCCATGTAGTCACCTACCACACTGAGTAATACTGCCATGTAACTTATAGGATACTGTAGAAGTGACTTCTGAGAGTGTGACAAAATCCACCGCAGGTTTCACCTACCTGGCTTCTTGAATCACGTGTCCTGGGGGAAGCTAGCTGCCACCTAGTGACGACATTCAAGCAGCCCTACAGAGAGGTCCACCTGGCAAGAAACTGAGGCTTCCTGCCAACAAGGCACTAAGCTGCCAGGCGTGTGAGTGAGGCAGCTTGGAAGCAGGTGCTCCAGCCCCATTCAAGCCCTCCAATGACAGCAGTCCCGGCTGACAAAACGACAACAACCCCCTGGAGAGACCTTGAGCCGTATTCATCCAGCTGGGCCACTCTAGGGTCCCTGACTCACAGAAGCTATGTGAGATAATAAATGTTCATTGTTTGAAGCCACTAAGCTTTGGGGCAACGTGAACTATCGCAACATATAACTAAAACTAAAACAGATTTCGGTAACTGGAATTGGTGTACCGCTATAAAAAACAAACAAACAAACAAAAAACCTAAAATGTGTGAGTGGCTTTGGAACCCAACAATGGGCAGAAGCTGGAAGGACTTTAAGAAGAGTGTTAGCGAACCCCTGCAGAGCCTGGAAAAGCCTGGTAGGACGCTGACGGCCTTTCAGGAGGCTGTGAGCGATGGTGTAAAGAGAGGAAAATGGTGTTGGAAAACTGGAAAAGGGACCTTTGTTATTTCACGACAGAAAGTTTACCAACACGGTTGCCACTACAATGTGCGAGGTGGAAAATACAACTAATGAAATGGCTGATCTAGCTAAGGAGATTTCCAGACGGTGTTGAAGGTGCCAACTGTGAAATCAGGAAAAAAATCCAAAGCAATGCCTTAGAGACCAATTCCGGCAAACAAAAAGGCTCCTAAGAAGTAGGGGTGCCATCCCTCAGCAGAAGTCCAATGTACAGAATGGCTTATCTTGAAGACATCTGTGGGTGTGGCCTGTGTCAAATACAGTGAACCGCGATAAGATTCATAGGACACCCACAATGTTTGTAAAAGAATCATACCAGCAGAACCTCACTGGCTTGGAATGAAAGGCACAGAGGCAGTACAAAATAAAATTCTACTGGCAAGAAGCAGAATGAGAAATCTACGCAGCTGGAAACACAGGTTAACTTTCATCAAACAGGACTGATGAATGTGTGACATAATAAACTCCTCCTGTTTGAACATGCCAAATTTTGAGGTTATTTGTTGCACAACATTAGATAACTAATGTGTTGATAATATTCCTTTTCCCCAAAACAGAGTAGAGATTCAAAATTATTCCTCTAACTCCCTTGGATTGAAAAAAGGGTTTTGATTAGAAAAGAGTCAAGTCAAGTAAGCCAACTGACAGCCCTGGTTATACTTAAAATATACCAGGCATGTAATCACCTGTCCTGTGTGATATCTCACAGCAACAAAGGGCTAAACACCAGGGACTCGAAAGCTTTTCTCTAACATTTTTAGAAGGCAAAATTTCATTTTCCTACATGAATAAGATATTCAAATAGTTAAAAAAAATTGGAAGATACACTATAAAAACATCGCTCTCTCACCCCCTGCCACACCCACACAGAACCACTATTGCTAGTTTCTTAGGAATTCCTCCCAAGTTTCTTCCTGCAGATAGAAGCAAATATGA
>NW_012149396.1:7144808-7162076 GCF_000956105.1 Propithecus coquereli | reverse complement strand
CAGGTACCTTCTCTTGTCTTATAAATCTTAATCTATTAAGATTTCTACTTAGAATTTAAGTTCCTACTAAAAATGTATTAGTATATGTTTTTTGACTCATTAAGAGAAACTGACAGTAAGGGACATTTAAAAAGAAAGGCTTTGATGAGTAAAATGCTTCCCATAGACTTCTTTGTATTAATAATATAGAACTATTAGAAACAACCAAAGTCCAAAAATGTGTATCAGACAAGTAACTGAGTGAACATCCACACAATGGAATGCTTTGCAATCATGTATAATGTTTACTAACGCTTTTTAAAGAAAGGAAATGCTGATTTTATAAATCGAAAAGGTAGCGTGAAAAATGCATAAACAGTATTATCTCAGTGTATAAAATACTATTCATTAGAAAATAACCAGAACAAAAAAGATTTCAAGTTGCATATTTAGTCCTGAGTTAACATCATTTTCTGTACCATTCCTTTCTAAAAATGAAAGAAATGCATTACTTCACTCTAAAATATAATAAACAGCCCTGTCAAATACAACGAGAGATTAGTAAATTAGGCAGTTACCACCAACTATAAGGATGCTGTCGTTGGGGGAAATAAGAAATTTCAATTCTGTGCAAAACCCATTCGTTATGGAGAAATTGCCTGGAAAAAAACAAAAAGTTCAGCACAGAGTCAGTCAATTCTTAATTGTCTCTATAATAACTAAGGTAAATGCTCTAAGGCAGAGCCAAGTGGCCAGCCTGCACCACACAGGCTCAGAAGCAGGACTGGGAAAACAAAGTAAACCCAGGTTGTGGTCCAGCGTTGGCAGGGGAGGATAGAGTTTATCTCTGTGTTTTGTTTTGATGGAGATAATTCCAACAATCAGTGCTCAAAGTCCTTTTGTGCAAGTAACAATAAATTCCCTGCTTTAAAAATGGATTGTAAATCCTAGCACTCTGGGAGGCCGAGGCGGGAGGATTGTTTGAGCTCAGGAGTTCAAGACCAGCCTGAGCAAGAGCGAGACCCCGTCTCTACTAAAAAAATAGAAAGAAATTAGCTGAACAAGGACAACTAAAAATATATAGAAAAAATTAGCCGGGCATGGTGGCGCATGCCTGTAGTCCCAGCTACTTGGGAGGCTGAGGCAGGAGGATCGCTTGAGCCCAGGAGTTTGAGGTTGCTGTGAGCTAGGCTGACGCCACGGCACTCACTCTAGCCAGGGCAACAGAGTGAGACTCGGTCTCAAAAAAAAAAAAAAAAAATGGATTGTATTCCAAAATTCATCTGTAAACTAGTAGTATGAAATCCGGAATGCATTTGCCCAAACACAAAATGAGCTTCCAAAGCTAGTCCATGAACGTCTACTAATTCACAATGTAGCTATGTTTTTTATTCGTTGAAAGCAGTAGAGGGCTGGATGTGGCTCACACCTGTAATCCTAATACTGTGGGAGGCTGAGGTGGGAGGACAGCTTCAGCTCAGGAGTTCAAGGCCAGCCTGAGCGAGAGTAAGACCCCATCTCTACAAAAAATAGAAAATTAGCCAGGCGTGGTGGCACGCACCTTTAGTCCCAGCTACTCAGGAGGCTGAGGCAGAAGGATCGCTTGAGCCCAGGAGTTGGAGGTTGCAGTGAGCTATGAAGATGCCACTGCACTCCAGCCTGGGTGACAGAGTGAGACTGTCTCAAAAAAAAAAAAAGAAAAGAAAAGAAAGAAAGTAGTAGAGAACACTGTTCTGGTGATATCATCAAATAGCAGCTTTAAAAGACCCAGACAACTTTTTATTTCGGGAGTTCTGATGTTTAGGATGCTGGTTGCTCACATTTCTCTGACAAGGTACCCCACTCACCCACCCACCACCTCTCCTCACCCCGAATGAAGCTTTTTTCTTAAAAGTTTAAGGGATTGCTCTATGGAACTGTTGCTCTATCTTCCTGGTGGGGTTTGAGAGGCCTCCAGGGAAAGAACAGTTGTCCAGGGTCCCCACCAACAAGGCGAGCCAGCCACTAGTGTAACTTTCCGTCACACCTCAGACACATTAGCTCACCTGGGGCATCTCCCAAGCCCAGTACTCACTCTATCAGTTATTCATGATGGTTTTTTGGTTTTTTCTTGCTTGCTTACACTTGATGGTTAAAACGACACCCTTCAGTGCGTATCTACAGCAGTGAAGTGTGGCTACACAGCTCCACCTCTGGGGACAGGTTCCTATAAGCAGCAGGTACAGGAATAAAGGACATGTGCCTCGCCTTGCTCACCCTGCTCTGTTCTCTACAGCAATAGATGTTTTCCTGATAGTTTTTTTTTCCCCCAACAAATTATCCATGAGGTGATTCGAGCTAATGAATATATAGCTTCTCACCTTTCCAGGCCAAAAATGTCTCTAAGGAACGAAGATATCTAGCAGAAATAATCCCACTTTACTGCCCATAACCAACGCACAAGCTTCATTCAGATTATCAGATACTGTGAGGACCAAAAACCTCAGAGGGTAGATGTCAACCCTAAAGCTTTTACCAGAACTCTGAAACCTGAGTAAAATACTGCTTGTTTCAAATAGCCGTGCCCATGTCAGAGCCAGATGTCTGGTGTCCTGTCCAGGTGGGTTCCCCATCTTCAGGGACTGCTGCACCCCACTTCCCCAGGGTCCATATTCATGGTCCCCGCTTTGCCCTCCCCACACCACATTCCCTTCAGTATTCCCAAGCTCGTACCTCACCCAGGTTAAAAGAACAGAATAAAAACTTCCCCACCCACAGGGAAATGGCACCTCCAATTCCTCACACACACTCCCCACAACTCTCATCCCTGAAGCCACAGTGTCCCAGCCCCCACAGCCTGTGTGGCACGTGCGGCCTTCCCAAGGGCCTCAGCCAAGGGGGTGGCCCACTGGTTAAGAGCCCACAGGCAAGTCTCCTGTACCCCACCGAGGTCTGCCACTTGCTAGCTCTGACCTGGGGCAAATCATGAACCTCTCTGAGCCTCGGTTTCCCCATGTGTATAATGGGTACAACAGCGGTACCTACCTTATAGGTTGTTATGAAAATTAAAAGTGAATATTTTTTAAAATTCTGAGGACAGGGCCTGAAACACAGTAAGTGCTCTGTGAATGTCACGCCAAATAAGTGAGGACATGGAGGCTCAGTGCTATTACCACGCTCATCGCTACTGCCATCCTGGCTCCCGGAAGCCCTTTCTTCCAGAACGCTCAATGCCAGAAGTAGAGAATACTAAAGATGAATGAACCCTTAGGATCACCCAGGTACCTCTTTTCATTTCAGATACGAAGAAACGACGGGAATTAAAATCAGAGCCATCCAGCGACTTGCCCAAGGATACAATTAAGCCCCGGAGTCGAGCCAGGACTCCCATGGAGATGGTTTCATCAGCACTAGCTGTGGCGTAACTAGCGCGTTATTCACTCCTGAGTTATGCGTGTCCACCTTACACACACCCTGCAGGTACAGGCATCTCAGATCGCCACACCCAGAAGTAACAAGAACACCTTCCAGCATGTGCACCGCACAGTGAACTTTATCAACACTCTTCCCCTTCACAGCATCATGTAATCTTCCCACAGCCATACAAGGCATTACTTTTCCTCAGCGTTAGACGGGAAATGACTTGACCAATCCAGAAACTAAGCCCAGCTCGACCCAGTCCAACCTAGCAGTCTGTTTTCACCACTATATATTGTCCAAGCAAGGGAAGCTCTGACCAGTATCACTTTTTCACCTTCATCTTCCTCCTCCCTGGAGGGCCAGAGCAAACCCTGTCACCCACTGGCTCCTGCCAACCACTCTCACCTCAAGAAAAGACCTGCCCGTTTTTTTAAGCTTTCTATTCCATTTTCCATTTTGTTTTCTTAAAAACAGGTATAATGTGGATTAAGCAGTCAGAGCATCTTTATCAAGAGACAGGAGAGCCATTTAATTGCAGAGTCAAATGAGACGCTGTGAAGAATGGCCCCATTCTCAGGGGACCCTTGGAACATTCTACGTGGAACAACTACCAAGACACGCCCGCCATGGTTTTCCTTCACCCTCCTCAGCACGTCTCTGCCCACCCGCAGGACAGGACCTGGAACATAGCTACCTGCAAAAGACTTGTGTTTTATGTTAATTACTGCAATCCCAAAGCACCGTTTTCTATTTTTCATTACAATATTTTAAAATATATTAAAAGAAACTAAAGGCTACAGGCGACACTGCTTTTTCTGGTGAATCTGCTCAGTTTGAGATCACTGACCTAACCAACTTTTAGAAACATCAGCTTATTGAAATTAGGCACTTGCTGGAGAATAAATCTGTATTTGGCAGAAACCAGGGAGGTACCGATCACTGAAGGGCCCATTCAGTGCTTAAAAACTTACTTCATGTTACGATTTCCTTTTAGGCAATTTCTTCTAGGGGAAAAAAGTTTCTCAGCCTGGGCACTATCGGCACTTTGGTCCAGATAAGTCCTCTTTGTAGGGGCTGCCCAGTGTATCACAGGTCACTGCACAGCAACCCCTGGGCCCTAGTCACTAGATGCCAGTGGCACCCCTGCGCCCTGGTGTGACAGCCAAAATGTCTCCAAACATTGCCCAAAGTCTCCTGAGACACAAAAATGCCCCCAGTTGTGAACCACTGTTTTAAGCAAGATTCCAAGAAAGCCCCAAATAGAGCTGCATGGTCAGGTCAAGGGTAATAATCCTGCTTTGCATGTTAGGTTAGGGTTACCCGTGAGGAACCCCAGAAGCACGCCCAAGGCAGAGGATCCCAAAGTCCTACGAGCTTTTCCAAGTACAGACTCCTGGGCCTGCCCCATCCTCTACTCAGAAGCTCTCTGATGCCGCTTGGAATTTAATCTTGGAAAAAATTCCTGGAAGAGACCCCCAAACAAATACTGACACGTAGTTAATGACATGCACACTCAGGGTTAAGGACTGAGGGGTACTGATGTCTATCACATACTTTGAAATTATCTTAAAAAAGACAGACGGATACAGAGGAATGGATCCATCACCCATGAATGTGAGGGGGTAAATACCTGATAAAGCAAGTACAGTAAAACGTTCACTGTAGAGTCAAGCGGGGGTTACACAGGTGCTAACTACATTCTTTCAAATGAAATGTAGACCTGAAATGTGTCGTTATAAAACAGTGGGGGAAAACACTGGAGCATTTCTCAGGGTCAGCAGGATTTGAAATCCACTGAAACAGGAGTTCCAGCTCCCACCTGGGTTGAAAGATGGCCGGCTTATCTCACCGAGTTCTCCCTTTACCCATTATGTGGTTACCCAGAGGTAACGCGAGAAATTCAAGAAAATGGATCCAAACCTCAAACTGGATTTTTTAAGAGTCTGTTGGCCCTGCTACCACTTGCTTTATAGCCTCACAGTTCATTACAACAAATAAAAACTTACCACTTTTGCCCAATTTTGTTTTAGTTTTTCTTGTCAATAGTCCCAAGCCTGAGGCAGAGTCCTTCATAGGCTACTAAGGATTTTTTATCCTTGACTGCACCCAGTGTTAGACAGAAAACTGCCCTGTTACGTATTCTGAACAAAGTGAAGGGTTTGCTCTTCATGTGACATGAGCCACCCACTTTGCCTCCCCAGATTAGTTTATACAACTCGAATTACCAACACCTCGCCACAGTCTGGCTTAGCCCCAGAACACAACACCTTCTAGCTCGCATACTTGCAGGCTTCTCAAAACATCCTGACCACAGAAGAATGGACAGGTCACCCTTCCACTGAACCCTGGTTCAAGCAATTAAGGGAAACACTCGTAAGTAATACGATTCACTATGTTTATCAAGTGGCGTAAGCATTTCTCTTGATGTCAACAAGGGTTATTTTCCACAGAGCTTTGTGCCAACCTAATGATTACTTTGTGTTGCTAAACCAGAGGAAAATCAGTAACCAAATATTAATACATAATCTCCAGCCATCACAAAAAAAAAAGTGGTCTTAAAACTACTTCCCTTTTGCTCTCTAGCAGCAAAAAGTCCCTGCTACTGTGATGCTCTCTGGTCCTAAAACTCTATCCTAAATTGGATCTGTGCAAAGCACACTCCCTCCCAAGAGAATGGTGGATAAGATGAATGTGTAACAGAAGCATCTGAGATATACAGAGGTTTGTTATTATTATTTTTCCCTAACAACTACTGTCCACCCAACTCTTCACCTATGGAGAAGTTTCTCTCACTCATCACCCTCCTGAATTATCAATTCCTCTTCCATATTTTCCATCGTCCTATTCCTTTGAACCAATCGTCTTTTACATATTAAAACGTTTACAGCCAACACTGTGCGTAAATGTTTAGATGCACAGTGCATCTTCTCTCCCATTTGCCTGCCATTTGGGCTTCGTCACCTTGTCTTAATGTGTAGCACCATCTCTTTCCCTTGACTTAACCATCACAGACTAGAATTTGTTTTATTCTTCGAAACAGATTATCCTTACTTACTTTGGAATCACACACTCCACGTTAGTGTCTCATGCCATCTACCAGGCAGATGCTTTGGGATATCCTCAAATTGCCCAAGATCATCTATATGGCTTTTTTCCTCACTGTGTTACTTAAAAAAAAAAAAAAAATCGTAGCACAATTTTGGGAGGATTAAGAGCAAAAGACAGAGTACAAGGAATAGTGAGAATGGGAGGAAACATGCGATATGTCCATCGATGGAAACTTATGCTCACGTTATTAGATAAGACAGCACTCGTGGCCCTGGAGCACACATTGCCCTCTTAACCTCCCTATCTCAGCAATGGAGGGGTGCTCCTAATGCTGCTCCCTCAATCCAGTGACAGGGAAGCAGATCCTGCTAGCAGCAGCCATGTGGACAGGGAAAATTCAATGTAGATTTAGGAATTCTACACAAGGTATAAATGCCCGAAGTTTCTAAAAGCAAGCCAGATTTTCTGGCTTAGTGTACTGTTTTACTAATACCTTACTTGTATCTGGATGTGCTCTTATCTGTTATTTTTAAAAAACAGTTTATTGACATTGAATTTGTACATCATAAAGTTTACCCTTTTAAAGCATACGATTTATTGATTTTCAATATATTCCCTAAGCTATGCACCTATTGTCATTAGCTAATCCTAATAAGTTTTCACTGCCCCAAAAGAAACTCCTTGCCCATTATAATCACACCCTATTCTTCTCTCCCACCAGTCTCCCATCAATACTAACCCACTTTTTGTCCCTGAATTTGCCTATTTTGAACATTTCAAATAAATGTGTGGCTTTTGTGTCTGGCTTCTTTCACCTACCACGTTTTTAAGATTCATCCATGTTATATAGTGCTTATCTGAATTTCATTCTTTAATGGCTGAATTAATATTCCACTGTATGGATACCACATCTTGTTTATCCACTCATGTCCTAGCACCCTTGTCAAAAAACAACTGACCGTAAATGTAAGGATTTATCTCTGGATCTTCAATTCCATTCCACTGATCTCTATGGTTATCCATATAGTAGAACCACATTGTCTTGATAACTGTAGCTTTATAGTAAGTTTTAAAATTGAGAAGTGTGAGTCCTCCAATTCTTTTTTTCTTTTTCCAAGATTGTTTTGGCTATTCTGGGCCCCTTGCACTTCCATGTGAGTTTTAAAATCCGCCTGTCAATTTATGCAAAAAAAAAAAAAAAAAAAAGCCACTGGGGATTTTATAGGTATTGCACTCCATCTGTAGATCAATTTGGGGAGTATAAGCCATCTTAACAATAGAAGTCTTCAAATCCATGAACATGGGATGTACATTTATTTAGGTCTTCTTTACTTTCCTTCAACAATGTTTTGTAGTTAGTATACAAGTTGCACACTTCTTTTGTTAAATTTATTCCCAAGTATTTTATTCTTTTTGATATTATTGTACATGGAATTGTTTTATTTATTTGGTTCTTTTTTTAATAACCTCTACCCCTTTAATCACATTCTCTATGTGGGGATACATCATTCCATACTTTCACTTAATTCTTTAAACATGCTTTCCTATAGTTCTTTGAATATATCATAGTTTATTTAAGTTTTGTGTAGTATGCCCCAAATCTGAGCTTCCTCATGGACAGTTTCTACTAACTAGATTTTTTCCTGTGTGCGAGCCATATTTTCCTGTTTTTTTTGGATGTCTTCTAATTTTCTGTCAAAACCCAGAAATTTTAAATAATACAATGTGTCAATTCTAAAAATCAGATTCCTCCCCCTACCCCAGAGTTTGTTTTGTTACTGTTTATTCAGTAACTTTCCTGAACCAATTCTGTAAAGTCTGTATTTTTTTTTTTAAGTCACGTGTGGCCACCGAAGTTTCTGCTTAGTTTAGTGAGTCACTAATGATTGGACAGAGATTTCCTTAAATGCCTTGAACTAATAAATTTTCCAGCCTTTATTAAGGGTTTCCGTGTATGTATGTTTGGGGGAGGGGGGCATGCCTTCAACACTCAGCCCAGATGGTTTATAACTCTACCTTAGTCTTCACTTCCTGCTTGCATAAAGCCTCAAGGTGAGCCACAGGTGAGAACTTAGAGCCTTCTCAGGTCTTTCCTGGGTAAACACTGAGCCTTCTAGATTCCCAGGAATATGTTGGGAACTTTTCAAAGCCCTCAATGGATATTTCATTCCCCATTTTTTTCTTTTCATTTTTTTGGTCAGCCATTTGTTGGCCTCAAATAGCAATACTACCTCAGGTAATTGATTAAACAATTACCACTGATTATTTTCAAGAAATGCTCAGTGGGCAGAGCTGCTTGCACAAAGTGAGCTGAGTCAGGTCAAATAAAGACAAGCCCTCAGGAGCTTTTAAAAGCGAGCTGCCAAGCAGGTCAAACAGTGACATTTCCTGGGGGATGGTTCTTTTGGGGAGCTCCAGTTTTGTTCTTCCCCATCCGCTGGTTGCCAGACTGTTGACTTTCACATGTGCCATGGTTGTGAGGCTGTTGGTTTTCAAGACCATGAAGAAGGTGGGGAGAGGGGAAATGGGATCAGGGCAAGTTAAAATATTCAGTAGGTTCAGTGTTCCTACTTAGAGTCCAATGTTTTCCTCAGATTATTGTAAGTCTTTAACTAATTTCCACAGTTCTGAAAAACTTGATATTAATGGATTTTGCCAGTGTTCTTGTTACTTTTGTGGAGTACATTTTCAGACAGACTTATCCACTATCCAGAATTCTAAAGCCTTTCTCTGTGTTTCTGCATAAAATTTTAGTGGGATACTTACCATTATTTTAAACTCAGGATTACTGTCACACAGCAGTACAGCATTAATGCTTCCTACTCGTGTCCCAAGAGACCACTCCTTTTTTTTTTTTTAACAACAGAAGCAGTCCAAGAAGAATCTAGAAAATTCACGATCACTGCCCTCTATCCGGCCAAACATTCTTCCAGGGGATTCCCTAGGAATGCTTCCTAAAACTGAGCTAACAAAGAGAAAAATGATTAGAATCCAAATACTTTTAGTAATAAGTTTCCCACATTACTAAATTTATACTGGCTGCAACACCTGGAAGTCGGTTCCTGGTGAGATGGCCTCAATTTCAATTCTATCATTGCCAGTGCTCAGCTACTTGAAAAGCTGTAGAAATACAGGCTTTGACCATTGTGTTCATGACACTGTTAACACCTGCTGAGGAAGGGCATGCAGAGCTAGTCCGTACCTTCAGATAAACTATTCTAGAGAAGAGTGTGTAACAGGGAGCCACAAGGGAACACATCCTTCCAAAAGGAGAATAAAAGACTCAGAGGCCCAGCATTGCCCCCCAATGACAGAGTATTCCCACCATTCAGGGTCAAAGCTGGACCATCCACCTCACCAACATCCCGCTCAACCTTCTCCTACCCTGCGGAGCCACTGTGAATCAAGGGCTAGCACTGAACGCAAGACAGTAATTTAGAGCATGTGCTCAGTTTATTCTGCGTGGCCCAGAATCATACTTTCTCTTTCCTCATCTAGCTCTCTCACTTTGCAAGTAACAATTGTTTCTCCATCTGCTGAGGCTAAAAGCAAAGCATGTTTGAGAACAGGACAGAGATGTTTCTGTTCTTTGTGTTTAAGAACTTGCAACCCTGCTGCCAGACAGTGCACTCCCATTTTGCCTTCAGGAACTTCCATCCCCCTCCACGCCCAATCCCCCACCTCGACACAAATGCATCCCCCACCTCCACCCCACTGCCACCACCAGCTGTCATCCGATATCTATGCATTTCCAGGCCAGCTAAGACGTGCCAGCTTCCCAGATCACCTCCTCTCCCATCTGCGCGACACTGCACAACACTCCTTCCTCCAGCTCCCGCCACTCAAGAACTCCGCTGGGACACAAATTATACCTTAGAAAGGACAATATATGTGGGCAGCTACAGAAGCACTACAAGTGTGACAAAGTCCCCAGAGAGCCACTCCTTTTACTTCCTAGCTCACACTTCCACCTCTTAGCTGATATCCAATTCCATGGGCTCTATGGGTGCACCAGGTGTGCTAGATGTACCAGTTAATCCAGGTGTGCCCTTGTAGGCTCTCCCCACCCCAGCCCCAGCCATTGCTTCAAAGAGAAAATGTCAAATTAACTCATTCCCTGATAATCGCTCATGTGAGAACAGCAAAAGGGCATCACAGAGCTGAGCAGCTGAACTAGGAGTCTTTGCCATTTCCCTTGATTTTCACCCTTCGAAGCCTGAAGTCACCACGGTATCAGACAAAATTAGATTCGCACACTTGTAAGCACATTATTTGAATTTGGACTTTTACCCAAATCTGGTTTAAACTAAGACTACAATCTGCTTAGCTGATCAAAACCATAAACTAGTAACATAATTCTCCACACCAATTTGCTTTTGTGGAGCTAAGTGTTACTACGCTTCTCATTTTTGTTCCACTGTTGTTCTTTCTTAACAAAATCCAAAATTCATTTAAGTTCCCTTTAAAAGAGTTCAGGTCTTAAAAACCTTTAAATTGGGCAGGGCGCAGTGGCTCACGCCTGTAATCCTAGCACTCTGGGAGGCCGAGGCGGGCGGATTGTTTGAGCTCAGGAGTTCGAAACCAGCCTGAGCAAGTGCAAGACCCCGTCTCTACTAAAAATAGAAAGAAATTAATCGGACAACTAAAAATACAGAAAACATTAGCCGGGCATGGTGGCGCATGCTTGTAGTCCCAGCTGCTCGGGAGGCTGAGGCAGGAGGATCACTTGAGCCCAGGAGTCTGAGGTTGCTGTGAGCTAGGCTGACGTCACGGCACTCTAGCCCGGGCAACAGAGTGAGACTCTGTCTCAAAAAAAAAAAAAAAAAAAAAACCTTTAAATTGATAAGCATATTAGAAAATATTTAAAGATGATGAATTCTGAATTACACTGTGGATTGTATGAGGGGATCTAAATTTACAAACTGCACACAAATACACCCAATCCCCAAACAAGCTACAGTATTCGATGAGAAAAATCTCTCAGCCAGTTATTTAATTTCCTAGTGCCTAGAAATCAATGCCAAAAGTAAAGCCCAAAACCACCTAACTTCTATGAAAATGGAGGCTTCGAAAGAGTTCACCAAAAAAACGTCATGAGATATTAACAAGAAACAGACAACAGAAGTGACCGTGGGTGAGGGGGAGAATAAGAAAATGTGTATACATTTCTACTGTACAGAAATTCATCAGTAATTTCCATTATTTTCTTTGGTTAGAGTCAGATCTATCAAGTATCCTTCCTGATGCTAACTCCACAAGACATGAATATTAAAGAGTGTGACTGATTCTTTCTGAATATTCTTTAAATACTAAGAACTTTGGCATGTCGTTATAGCCACTCTGGGACCCTAAACACTTATTTCAACAGTTAAGTCATCTTTCAATACCTTCCTAGACCTTCTCTGCTGGAGTAGTGGCCACTGATTCCTGTATTCCACTCCATCCAACACTCTGAGTGGTGGGCAAGTGTGCTTTCCGGGGGTATAAATTTCACTTCTAGAAACAACTTCAAAGCCAACTATAGTAACTAAAATGAGTGTTCAACCCAATTGGGCCCATTTTAACGAGGTGTTATCATAAGGTAATGAGACTAACATGGTTTGTAACCTGGCTAAGGCGGCAGTTTTGACAGAGTAAGGATGACCAAAAAATAGAATGACCTGTGGTCACCCCATTAAGAGTAAATGCAAGGCTTCCCAAGAAGCCACTTTGAATGGCAATGCATATTTGGATGGGCAACATTCAGCCTCGCTCTTAAAAAAAATAAATAGGTCATTCCATAGTTTATTGTCATCCCTGGCTAAAAAAGCAAAAAGAATTCTTGAAAGACAAGAATACCAAACCCAGACAGGTAACTAGTGAAGCTACAAGTGGAGTAGCTGAGGCACCAGCTGCACCCTGAGCAGTGCACAAAGCTCTGAGCTCTGCCTTCTCAGACACTCCAGTGCCAATAATAATTGATTTTTGTTTGCCTTAAAAGAAAAATACAACAAAAGCAATTACCACTTGGAAAATCAGCAAGGTCACCTGACGGTGACAATGGAATAAGGGTTGCTAAGGAATGGAAAGATGAGAAACTAAATGAATTGTGTTAGTTTACCAGGGAGATTTTCAGTACCAAACTGTCTTGAAAAGATCTCTGTAAGAGCAAAGCACAACAAATGCACAAGACATTTTAGAGCTCACTGACAATCTCAATACAGGTAAGTTACTGGGGCCAGGTGATAGTTAACCGTATTCTGAGGAATCACAGCTGTGTAGTGGTAGAGCTGGCAAACAAAACACACAAGCTGTCCAAAGAGGCTCCTCTACGGGTCAAGATTCCCTCCCTGCTGGATATGACTTCTTTGAGAGCAAACACCACACCTGGCACAGGAAGCTCCCAGCAATGATCTGAATACATTACTACAAGCATATTCTAAATCATCTACATGACCACCTTCTGTAACTGAGTACTCCCCCAGGATTTCTAGGGCTTTCATGGTCCTTGTATTTAGATCAAGATGGCAACAGTTCTACTGTGTCTCCGGCTAATATGACTTTAGGTCAATGATGTCTTCATGCTCCAGCACATAGCACAACAGACGTCTGAATAAAGGAAATAAAGGAAAACAGTAAGTCACCACCACCTGGCGCATGATAGGTCAGGAAAGGAAAAGCTGTCCCAGCAGCCTGGACTTCCTGAGCATAGATGACAGATGTAGTTTTAACAAAACAGCATCACCTGTCACATTAAAGTCATGCTGTTGATACGAACTGTATTCATTTGGGCATTAGATTTGTGACACATTTCTATGTTCCTCAGGGTGTTATAGCGATAGCTATGGTGATATACCAGCTATAAACACGTTTATTCTTCTTATGTTTGGATATATTTCAAGAAATAGTATAATAAAAATAATTTAAGGCAGCACATGGTGCTCACTGATGTTTTCTCTCTAAAGGGGGTCATCCTTATTCAAGCTTAAAAAAATACTGTACCGTATCATGTTGCCTGCTGTCTTCCTACAGCAGAAAAGGAAACACACGACTAATTGTTGTTCCCAAGGAAAGCAATATTAGAATAAGATATTCTTTAACGGGAAATTTTGGAGTTGGGGGGAGAGACAAAAACAAGCACAATCAATTAAACACTGAGTAAGAGTAACCTTAATATAATAGATAAACATTTGTTATTTTTATGTTTATCCTTCAATACTGGGCTAAGTTTAGAAGTGTTGTGTTAACTTATCAGCCCTTCAATTAGTCAAAACTTTCCCTTACTCCTTTCATAATGTACGTGTAAATCTAAACAAGGAACCTAAACAGAAGCAGCCGAGCTTGAGTCCGAAGTTGTAGTACAATCGGGCTGGCTACAAGCTACACTCAGACAGCAGCAATACCTGAGCAAAGTCTTAAGCTCTCCTTTTCTCCATTTTTATCTGATTTTGTATTAATCTGTGCCATATTTAAAACATAAACTCAGTCTTTGTCTCTCCCAACAAAAGCTCGAGACCTTGTTTGCTTACCGAATGCCATGGCTGGACCCTATCCCCAAATGTCTCACGAGGCATCCATTTCCTAGCAGATTAGGTGCAGCAAACAAGTTTCCCCCACAGAACCACTGCCTTGGCAGTGTCCCAACACCTTTCAGGACAACCGACCCTACAGGCTCACCAGGTCCCACCAGCCCAAGTGTGCCAGGGCACCATGGGATCAGGCAAAAAAATAAGACCTGGAACCGATAAAAAGACTTTTTTTTACACATAGAAATCATACCCACAAAAGCAACTCTGTCAATCTCAGTCAAGCAGCCTCCTTCAGAGCACCATTCAAAGATGATCTTAAAGGACATACGTAACTTTGAAAACGCCAATAATGCAATAGTATGAAGAGTTCAACTGGGAAGACTCTGTCCCTAAAGCCCCAATATCACGGGTCACCAAGGAAGGCTGCTGTATACATCCAAAATCTTCCCAGGAACTGGATAATAACCATTATAAGTGGAGAGCAGGTGAAGTATTAATGTAAACCCCACACTCTAGTTGGAGCTATGAAAAGCCTCTAATCCTTCTAGACTAAACTAAAACAAACCAATCTCAAAAAGGTTCCTTACCTCTAGCAAATCAAAATATTTTTAATAGTTCAACTAACTCTAAATCTGGAATGTTTCTATATGACCCTCCAAATTCCCTTTTTCCTCTTATTCCTTCCAAAGAGATAGTAATTAATGGGAAAAGGCTGTAATAGTTCACATCCACAGGGAATAAATAGGGTTTTAAATTATAATTTTTACATTTTGTCTTACCTTAATCATAAGAGTTTTTTTTTTCAAAGGAAAAGTTGGTAAATGTTCCCATATGTCTATCCGCAGGGGAAAGCCAACATCTAAATGATTATATTTCTTTGAACTACCCACTGCAAGTCCTTCAGGATTGAAAAATTCGATCCTATGCAGAGCTGCCTATAAATAGCCACCTTCCTTCCTGCCTCCTCTAGTCTGGAGCCACCACCACAGAAAAGGAACCTCACAATCCACCACGTGTCCTCCCTCGCATCACGGTGACAAATGAAGCGGCAGCGTGAACAGAAAGGGCACGTCTGGATTTTGACACACGAAAGACCCGGGTTCAAATTCCAGCTCTGACACTTTCTAGCTACGTAGCTTTGGCCAAGTGACCCATCCTCTGTAAGCCTCAGTTCTCTCATCTGAAAAATAAGAAAAATATTATTTGCGATCTCACGATTGGTTCGAGGATTAAATGCGATGACCATGTAAAACTGATAGGGTAATACCGCAGGGTCTCTCCACCTCAGCACTATGCCCTTGGCATCTGGGGCCAGGGCACTGTGGTGGGGGCTGTCCCGAGCCGTGTGAGGTGTTCCACAGCATCCCTGGCCCCCCCTTCCAGATGCCGCTAGCACCTCCCAAGCTGTGACAATCAAAAATGTCTTGCCAAATGTCCCCTGGGGGAGACAGAAGGGGACAAAACGCCCCCAGTTGAGAACTACTCTACTAGGTATTTAATAAATGCAGGGTTTTTTCCCCCTCCTCTCATCCACATAGTCCTCTGAAACAGGAAACCTGAAGGATTATTCTAGATGCCTCCCTTTTTCAAACCCAGTCAGTCACCAAATCCAAAGGAATCGCCTCCTAAATACCTCCTGCCTTTATCCTCCCCGGCTCATTTCCACTGTTAACACCACCGATTCTGCCTGCACAGCTCTGTGACCTCCGACGGCCGTCCAGTGCAAACCCATTCTCCCCAGGGCCTCATGGTGGGCTTTAGAAAAGCCCAGATCTCAACAGGTCTCTCAAAGTGCCTCAAACAATCAAGTCCCAGTTCCTCGATACGGTCCACACAGCTGTGCACACCCAGCCGCTTCTTGCTTTGGCTTTTGGAGACCTCGGCTGTGCCCTTCCCTCATGCCTGGAGAACTCCGACACGCCACAGTGTGACGGTTCTGCTCGTGGTGTTTGGAGCCAGACTGCTTGTTCAAGTCCTAGCTCAGCCACTTACTAGTTCTGTGAGCCTGGGCAAGTTATTTAACCACTGTGTACCTCAGTTTCCCCACCTATAAAATGGAGATAATAGTACCCACCTCAAAGGGCTGTTGTGAAGATTTACGTTAGTTTTTTTATTATTTTAATTGACAAATAAAAATTGTACGTATTTATCGTGTACCACATAGTTTGAAATATGTATACATTGTGGAATAGTTAAATCAAGCTAATTGACTTATGCATTACCTCACGTACTTACTATGTTTTTGTGATGAGAACACAAAATCTATTCTCTTAGCAACTATCAAGATGACAATACAGTTATTAACTACAGTCACCATGCTGTACTCTAAGTTAGTTTCTGTAACACATTTATGTCCACACCTAGCACGTGGACAATTCTGTGGATAGGAAGAGGCTGGGTTAGCAGATCCCAAATTTCATAACACCCTTGTCGCTCCAGGGGAGAAGTGACTTCTCAGTTTTCCAGGTTTGTTGTCGTGGCTTAATACCTGGGCAACAAGGAAGGACATTGCCCTGCTTAGCCAGGCAGCATTAATCCTGAGTCTGAAATGCAACGATGCTTTCAAGCAGACGCTCTGGCACTGACAGTGGCAGTGTCAACAATTTCTTTGCCCAATCAAGAATGTGTGGGGAGAAATGGTGTAAAACCATCAAAGGTAAGTCTGTGTCCTTCTTCTCTTGGGGTCTGGAAAGGAGGGAGGTCTTTTCTTTTAGAACTCTGGGGAAGGAGAATAGTTAAGAGTTAAATTCTAAGCAATGGTATAGACTGGAAAATAGGAGTGTACTCTGTATTACATAAACAAATTAGAATTCAGAAAGAGCTTTAAAAAGGTGTGGGTTTTTTTTTTGTTTTTTTTGACCAACTGATCTCAAGAGATCATCTTATCTGAGATCTTCACTTAACGGAGTAAACACTCAGGAGACCCGACATGGTGCTTGGGTCTGGGGACAGACCAAAGGGATGTGACGATCCTTTGTTGCTGCCAGTGAAGTACTAGTAGAAATAACTGTGCAGGAAGGTGCTGTTGAGTCTGCAAGGTAAAAGACGGATGAGTGGAGAGACAGAGTGCCCAGCTCTGAACAGTGACCTCTGAGTTTTCAGTAAAAATAAAATACGCTACTAGCTACAATTCCAGATGCTCAGCCTTCCTTGGTCCCCGACTCCCAGGCCTGGCTCCCCAACTTTACAGGTACTTCTGTGCTACCCAAAATTATTTCCATAAATTCCCTATTTAAATTTATCAGTATCAGTTGCTGTTGCCTGCAATCAAGAACCCTATCACAGGCCGGGTGCGGTGGCTCACGCCTGTAATCCTAGCACTCTCGGAGGCCGA
>NW_012149396.1:7136579-7143923 GCF_000956105.1 Propithecus coquereli | reverse complement strand
GTGGTGATGGTGGCACAAGTATGACTTAATGCCACTGAAGTGGGCACTTTAATATGGTGAAGACGACAAATTTTATGTTATGTCTCTATTACCACCATTTTAAAAAATTGTTATTAAAAACTGGAATGGCTGAGTAGAGGGAAGGGTGGAGGGTACTGTGAGTCCCACAGTCTGGGGAAGTTGGTCACGGTCACTTATGGTATGTGGGAGCAAAAGCAGAGTGAGTTCAACTGCCCTGCTGTCTGTTAGAGCCAAACTATGTGCCTCTTCATTCCAGCCTATTTTAAAATCGCCTCAGGGCAGAAGCAGCGCGATGAGCAGAGCATTGAGACTTTCTGCTAAGACCCAGAAATTCCCAGAACTGGCAACTTCATCAAGATAAGGTCAGTCACTGGCTGTGGTTGTCGGCCCACGGAACTGACGAGATGCAAACAAACCGGGAACCTAAGTGTTCATGGGAGCAATTTTACCAAAGAAATTCCCAGCTTGGCTGCCACCAGCCAGTGGCTCTTCAACCCTGAGACGATCAATCCTGAAGTCCCAAACTCATGCCAAACAGGATCCACGAAAAGGAACTTGGCCAGTGCCATCCTACCCAGGGGCAGCTGGAGTAGACACTGACCAAGGGACAACCTCACACTGGACGTTCTTCAGCGGAACCAGAGCCACCAGACCGGCTGACCAAGGTGGCACTCCTGGCTCTTCCTGCCCCGCCGGTTGCCCCACTGTGAGTTTCTTGTTTTCCCCTCTCGGAACAGAAGGTTATTGTAGTTACCTTGTTCTTTCTTCCCCCTTGTAGGCTGGATGCTGTGAGGAACATAACCTATTTAGTCATAAGTTGCCAGATCATTAAAACAAACAAAAAAAACTTCCTTTCAGGAGTAAGAGAAGCAACAATGTATCACCCTGCGATGAATATCTGGGCTGCCTGCGTAGGGAAAGGGGGCATGTGCATTCCATGGAGCCAAGGGCGTTTCTGAAGGGGTACAACATATCTGAAGGTGGATGAATTACCCAAGGGTCATCATGTATAACTTCGCCCCAGCTCCAGGGGCAAAGGCAATAAAGGTCACTCCACTTGCTCCTTGCGATGGCTGGTTGAGGGACAAGCAGACCTAAGCCTCTGCAGGCCACGGCGACATAAGGAGAGATTTCCTAGGTGATTGTGGGAATCAGATTTCCTAAATCTTAAGAGAAAGCCAAAGAAGGACACTTTTTCCTTTTCAACTACATAGTAAAAAAAAAAAAAAAAGGAGCACGGCTCTGACTGCCAATGGCAGCGCCCTAGGACCCATAAGACCCCAAAAGAGCCAAACTGTATACGGTAAAGCAGAAAAAAGAACAAACCTGATTCCTGCTGACACCCCTGAGCTGGCCCATTTCCTTACTGTCTAGATGGACGCTTCCTAACTGACACATCATAACTAAACAAGCCAGATAAGGTCCCCGAGACAATTAGAAATAATCTATCCCAGTACCACCATAGAACACAAACTGAGATTGGTCAACCCAAGCCCCACAATTCTAAGACACCACGAACTACTGTCAGCTGTCATTTTTGGGGAGTGAGAGGGATGGAAAGGATGGGGACGGTGTGAGTATAAGGAACCCACCAAGACATTAAACGCATCAACTATAACATGCATCCTATTTCAGAAATATTATAAGGCTGGGGGGCCAGGGGGCAAAGACAAGTCTCCAATTAGGAGTAACATGGTATTTGTCAATGTTTGTTTGGGAAGTGACATACTCTAGGTCACACCCAACTTGGGCGTTACAAGTCAGCTGAAAGACAAAATGAAGAGCTTACGGCTAGTCAGACATCTATACAGTTGAGTACAGCTATGCACAGCTATCATTTTGACATCTAAAATTATTCAAAACAGCAATTGGGTAATTATAAGATCTCTAACTCAAAACCAAAGAAAACAAAAATACAAAGAAAGATTTGAATTTGATCACAGACCACAATTTTCATAGTACACACAAAAAATTTCAGGAGATACAAAACACTACTAAAATGTAAATTACTTTTATGCACAGGATGGAAATACAAATTGTAAGTGTTCACAGTGGAGAAAAATGATCCATCTATTAACATTTTTGTAAGCTGCAAGCAAAAAAAAAATCCAATCTACCAGTCATTTCCTCTGAAAAATACTCAACTGTTGCTCTCTCTACCCCTCTACCTCCCAACTTGCTGGTGAGCTCCTAATGTGACAATGCAATGACCTTGGTATCCTTAGATACAAAGCACAAGGTGAGCTCTTGATAAACGCATGTGCAACTGAACAAACACTGTATCAATCATTTGTACTGGACGAGTGCTTTAACTTTTACCTGAAGCTTGCAGCACATGCATTTGGAGGGTGTCTTTCAACCCCACTTGTTAACTTTCTTTTATATTAATAAAAAGAATGTTTATTATAGAAATACAGAAAATACAAGAAAGCAACAACAACAAAAAAAATTACCTGTAATCCCTTTGCTCAAAGATAACGAACAATAACATGCTGGGATATATTTCTAGTCATTTTTTCTAGATGTAAACACTTTTAACCACAATAGACTTCTACTGCACCCACAGTTTTATAACCGACTTTTTCTGCTTAATATTATATTACTGACATCTGCATGTTATTAAATATTCTTCAATGTCTCCCAGCCCACCCGTCATTCCCATGGCTACATCTACATCTACTCTTCTCTATCTCACTTCTCAAAGCAGAGGAGGAGAAGCTCTCACTCCAGCCTAAAGTGTTCTCTTTCACTAACAGTATTCACTGGAAATTGAAGTATCGATTGCAAAGGCAGGCGTGGCCTGTGCGGCACATACCGATTTCTCAGGAATCAGCATAAACACACTCTAGAACTCGACATCAACAAGGAGAATTTAGCGCCCTGTAGATGCAGCTCAGTCCTAGAGCCATATTCACTTATCCTCCAGCGTGAACCAGGGGTGAGGGAATACAGACAGTTGGAAGCTTAAAAACCAACTTGCTGACTGCAATTATGGTTATCTGACTGTCACACACGATGCGTGAAGCACAGAAGGAAAGAGAGGGGAGGATAAATGGATGCAAACTGATTTTCAGTTTTGCTTCTTCTTAAAACCTCAGGCTCCTTCCTCTGCCCGAACCACACTGGGCAAGATGCTGTCAGCACCAGGACGACACCCAAAGACAACCCATTTTTTAACTGAGAGAGAAAAGCAAGCACAGGGTTTTCCAGACTCCCATTCTCAGGTTCCAAGGGTAGTTAGAAGATTCTGTGCGGAGCCTGTAATTCTGTGGGAAGCACACACTTGTTTTCCCTGTTGTTAAATAGTTAACATGGAGTACTTACTAAGCAAAGTAACTACATAGATTAGGCTTGCTTTCATTTTCTTAAAAATCAGACCAAAATGACTTCCAGCATTTAAAAAAAAAAAGTCACATGTAAATAAAACTAATCTAGACAATACAAACATCTTCGATCAAATATTGAAAATTAACAGAAGGGTCTTCATCTCCCACTTCTCTGACCCAGAGCCTGCCCTCGCTAGACCCCTCACATTGGTAGTATCTAATGGGCCAAAACACTAATATAAAACTTAAAATCACATAAGTCAGTCTTAAAAAACTGTTTAACTTTGCATTTTAAAACACTTGTTTCGTAACAGATGTTCAACTGAGCCAAGTCAGTGTGACCTCTCTTCAGGTAGGGACACGCTGGCCACTGCTGCCAACCACACCTCTTCTCACCGTTACAACAATCTCACTGTTTACCCACAATGGGAATTCCAGCTCTACAATGCGCCTTAAAAGACACATTATACAATGTGATCCAGAATTGTACCTAAGGAGACATGGATAGCTAGGCCCTGAGTCGGGCTAGAAATGGGAATGTGAGAACCGTTAACACAGGCAAGACCAAGAGTTGGAGATGCAACTCAGGTCTTGTGACTGTGCCACCAGGTCCCCTCCAGGCAGGGAACACGACCTCCACCTGGTGCACAGAAGGTGGAAACCTGCCGGAGCCACTAAAGCAATCCATCAACACTCACCCCAGCATGCCTGAGAGACCATGGTCCGCCGGACCCCCGGCCAAGTGACAGGTGATGGGGTATCCCCCAAACCAGCAACAGGACAGTTCCCTCCGCTTGCTCATTCTCCTCATGGGACCACCACGCCTATAAGGCTTTTCAAGTTCCACTTTCACAGGATGGATTTCACATTACAGCTTTTTACACTTTAAAAAAAAAATCACTTTGGCCGGGCGCGGTGGCTCACACCTGTAATCCTAGCTCTCTGGGAGGCCGAGGCAGGAGGATTGTTTGAGCTCAGGAGTTCGAGACCAGCCTGAGCAAGAGCGAGACCCCGTCTCTACTAAAATTAGAAAGAAATTAATCGGACAACTAAAAATATATAGAAAAAATTAGCTGGGCATGGTGGGGCCTGTAGTCCCAGCTACTCGGGAGGCTGAGGCAGGAGGATTGCTTGAGCCCAGGAGTTTGAGGTTGCTGTGAGCTAGGCTAATGCCATGGCACTCGCTCCAGGCAAGAAAGTGAGACTCTGTCTCAAAAAAAAAAAAAAAACTCTAAGTCAGGATTTTTTTTTCCACTGCTGGTTACTCGTCTAAGACCCAAAATTCAAGGACACCAATAAAATCTCTTTAATACAGGTCTTATAACTCAAAATAGGAAAACTTCAATATGCTCTCAATCTATTACATGGTGCCATGTTTTCATGATGCCATTTTAAACACTGCACAAGGCAGAAAGGTGATTAAATGAGCAAGGAACACAGTTTCTTCCCCTCAAAATAAGTACGGAAGCAATTTAGCAGGAACTCAAATGTATTGCTGCAATAATAATGTCACATTCTGAAATCATTCTTAATTTTTTAAAGTTTTATTAAGATGTAATTCACATACAATTCACCTACTGAAAGTATACAACTCAATGGCTTTTAGTATATTCACAGGAATTTCTCCCTTGAGATTTTTCATTTTTCTCCTGAATATATTAATATCAAATATATTAAGGCTTCCCAGAATCCCAAAACAAACTTTCCCAAGAAAGTTGCCTGCTGATGCGGGTACCCACTACCCTGAAGAGATGCCCGAGTCCCCTGCAATGGCTTTCCTTTAAATTGTGCTCTGGGTAGTGGTTAAACAAACTACAATCATCCGAAGCCTCCCATTTTGTCACTGTCCTCACCCTTTGAACAAAATTATTTGTATTCCTTAAAGTTAGAGAAACTGCTTTTCAGTAACAAAATAAACAATTCAAATAAACATTCTGACTTAATAAAACTAAATGTAATGTAAATAAAAATGTGTCTACAGATTCTACAGACATGATCTTGAAGAAAATAAATTCTACTCATTATAGTAGAATTTAAAACAATGCATTATATATTTACCAATTTAAAAAACTGATTTTAAATGTCACCATAAAATCTAGGCCCTTTTGAGTTTGTTTCTCAAATGTTAGCTGTCATGCCCTGGGTACACTGTCCTTCTTCAAGCCTGCTAGGCCAGACACAGGCACCTGGGGTTGGCACGACCCGGCAAGCCGTATCTTTCTTTAGAAAACTGCCTGGCAGCATCCACCTTTAGACCCAATCACTACCTAAACTGTAGTTTCTGAAAGCAATCTTGTCCTGATCCCTTCGCACAGCTGCAGAGATGGCACGCAGGGTTTCTTGAGTAATCTCTTGAAAACCACACACACGTACCAATTTTTTTTAAATTAACAACTATTCTTAATCAGTTATAGATGGTCTAGGCTACCAGTTCCTTTTTTGCTAATGCCCATTTATGAGCAATTCCCTTAGTCTGGCCCTTTTCTCAGACATGGAAAAGCAGAAAGCTGACTACTAGTTGACTTAGAAGTGTTGAATGATTGGGTATATTGTAACTGATGGCTTGGAGGTATTCCAGGTTGGTTTTTTCTTTTTCTTTTTGAGACAGGGTCTTGCTCTGTCCCAGGAGCTAGAGTGCAGCAGTGTCATCATAGCTCACTGCAACCTCCAACTCCTGTGCTCAAGCGATCCTCCTGCCTCAGCGTCCTGAGTAGCTGGGACTACAGGCGCACACCACAAGGCTGGGCTGATTTTTCTATTTTTAGTAGAGACGGGGTCTCATTCTTGCTGAGGCTGGTCTCAAATTTCTGGCCTCAAGTGGTCCTCCTGCCTCAGCCTCCCAAGGTACTAGAATTATAGGCGTGAGAGCTCGTCCCATACCAGGTTTCTAATCACTAACTCACCATTTCTAAAACATCCTTGTTTTCATATTTCGACATCTCTGAAATAAGGATGTCATAAAATTGACAGTGTATCATAACTTGACAGCAATTTTTTCTTCCTTTCTTCGTGGTACATAAAATAATGGTGCATCTTAAAACTGACCATATCTTAAAGAGAAAGAAATATGGTATCCATGCCAAAGGTTAACCTTAAATGTTTGTTATGAAGTGGTTAATTATATGCAAATGACAGACCACTGAGACAACAGGGAGCAGTGACCAGGGGAGACTACAGCACAACTGCCACATCTCAAGGGACACAATGAAAAGCCACTGATGGCTGGCTAGGTTAGAATGTGGCCCCAATGAAGCCAGATTTTAAACATTTTCATGAAGTTTCCAAGTTTTAAAATACTCTGGAGACTACACTAAGCATGGCTTCAGGACATACCTGGCCAGGAAGCCACCAGTTTGCAACCCGTGATGTTTATCTCTATCTTACATCATCTTGAATAATCTAGCTATTAAGACACTCGGAAGAAAGGGAGGATTATTTAGCATGTAATAAAAACTAGGGCTTTGGATTGAACAGACCTGGCTTCCTAACTTACTTGCCATTTGTCTTTTGTTTTTTTTGTTGTTGTTGTTTTTTTTTTTTCTTTTTTATTTCAGCATACGATGGGGGTACAAATGTTTAGGTTACATATATTGCTCTTGCCCCACCCGAGTCAGAGCTTCAAGAGTGTCCATCCCCGAGACGGTGCGCACCGCACCCATTACATGTGTATATACCCACCCCTTCCCTTCCCCCTCCCATCTGCCCGACACACAATGAATGTTATTACTATATATGCACTTAAATGTTGATCAGTTAAAACCAATTTCATGGTGAGTACATGTGGTGCTTGTTTTTCCATTCTTGGGATACTTCATTTAGTAGAATGGGTTCCAGCTCTATCCAGGATAATACGAGAGGTGCTATATTCCAAGTGCCCAGCAATACATGAGTGGATTAATAAAATGTGGTATATGTATACCACGGAGTTCTATTCTGCCATATGTCCTTAAGCAGGTCACTTAATCTCTCTGAGCTTTCCATTCCTTATCTGTAAATC
>NW_012149396.1:7135527-7136529 GCF_000956105.1 Propithecus coquereli | reverse complement strand
TTTTCTCTTGGTGAATAGGAAGTATGAAAAGAATACAAAATCTCTTGGTGGATGCTTGTCTGCCAAGAAGTCACCCAACACTGGATGTGATGACAGCGAGGGAATCTGAGAGCCTTGCCATTAAACCTGGAGAACTGTAAATCAATACAGGACTCTGGAGTCAGGGACAAAAAGTCGATTGAAGTGTCAAATTTTAGCTAGTTACCCCAGATACGCTTACGTAATATGGCTTTTCTCACCTAAAGGCATTACAGTAAATAGCATTTGCACCGCTGGGCTGCAGAATAAAACACTACAACTCTAATGAGATCCTGTATGTTCATAAAATAAGTGGCCCAGATCTTTACATCACCAAGTTCTCTGCTAGAACTTGAGCCACAATCTTACATTGGGAATCAAGAACATTCCAGGCCGGGTGCAGTGGCTCATGCCTATAATCCTAGCACTTTGGGAGGCCAAGGCAAGAGGATCGCTTGAGGCCAGGAGTTCGAGACAGCTGGGGCAATGCTACAAGATCCCGTTGCTAAAAATAAAAATAAAACATTAGTCAGGTGTGGTAGCACACACCTGTAGTCCCAGCTACTTGGGAGTCTGAGGCGGGAGGATGGCTTGAGTCCAGGAGTTAAGATTGCAGTGAGCTATGATTGGGCCACTGCACTCCAGCCTAGGTGACAGAGCAAGACCCCTGTCTGGGAAAAAAAAAAAAAAGAATGTCTCTAGCAAACACTGGGAGACGTGATAATAATTCATTCCTTCTCAAAGTCAACAGCAAGTTATGGAAGGATCCACACTGCAGAATTAAAATTATTTAAAAGTCCCGACACACCCAAGAAGGATTGTGAGAGAAAGGACCTCTTCTGTGTGTTTGTATGTTGCAGGGACCTCCTTCCCCAAATCGAAATGCCTGTCCCTCTCTCCCAAATTTGTACATGCCCTAGGTTGAAAACTTGGAAAACTGATGCTTCATGACATTGCCCATACTGAGAAATATCTCCTTAAGTG
>NW_012149396.1:7092586-7131897 GCF_000956105.1 Propithecus coquereli | reverse complement strand
ATGTGGTATATGTATACCACGGAGTTCTATTCTGCCATATGTCCTTAAGCAGGTCACTTAATCTCTCTGAGCTTTCCATTCCTTATCTGTAAATCGCAGCATACCTCACAGAGTTCTTATGAGGATTAAATGAGATAGCAAGGTGTAGAGGAAGCATTTGAAACATTAGCCAGCTATTCTTGTTTGTATGGAATAAGGAGAGAAGATGTCAAAAGTACAATCCCATGTTGACCTGGCCTTCACTTCTATGCCATTTTCCTCGTTTTAACCAACAAAATTTTAAATGCCATGTGTAATATCATTATAAGAAGGCTGCCATTCAAACGCTAGTATTTCACTCACCTAGTATTCAAAGTAGTAAAAATCCTCTCAATAAGATATCTTTCTAAGATGTAATAAAAGATTTTGGAAAGTTAACAGTAACATTCAGGAGTAAACTATGACCAACTGTGCTGCAGAATGCCAAAAACAGACAAATAGAAACAAAAAGAAAACCACTAAGGACTCAAGCCAGTTGCAGAAATTAGTCCAAACTGTTCCGACCCTGGGCCATGAATCAGAAGTTTTGTCAAATTGCTAATCCCTCCAATAAAAAGTCCTTCATCTTTGGTTACCTAAAATGACATGATTTAAATCAGGGTAAGTATGAATTCTGTCTCACCAGAGGAACCTCAATCTGAAACACACAGCAAAAATTAAACAGCATATACCATCAGGCAAGCAAAGCTCCCATCTTAATCCCTTTCATGCTACAAACTGGATAGACCTACGCTGATCATCCAAGGATAGGGTGGGCCCCCTGCGTTGGCATCCCAATATTTTGTAGGTTAATGTAATTCTTCATTCATCATTACTGGTATGGAGAGCTCAACAGTCTTTATGAGATGGTACATAACTAAGTGTATACCAAACATATTATGCTTTTCATCAATCTCAAATAAAAATACAAATTTACTTGTAAAAAATGTGCTAGCTAGGGGTGTCTATTTTGCTAAGAGTTTTATAAGATGACTCTTCTAAATAGCAATCAAAACATCTTCATGTGTGATATTCTGCAGACACCAAGGCTGCAAACTGAAGTACACCCATATTTAACCTGCCTTGGAAAATCAATCCTGCTGTTGACTGCAGCAAGCATTCTACTTTCAGAGTCTGTTAAAATCTTCCACTGGGCCGGGCGCGGTGGCTCACCCCTGTAATCCTAGCTCTCTGGGAGGCCGAGACGGGCGGATTGTTTGAACTCAGGAGTTCGAAACCAGCCTGAGCAAGAGCGAGATCCCATCTCTACTAAAATTAGAAAGAAATTAATTGGACAACTAAAAATATATAGAAAAAATTAGCCGGGCATGGTGGCCCATGCCTGTAGTCCCAGCTACTTGGGAGGCTGAGGCAGGAGGATTGCTTGAGCCCAGGAATTTGAGGTTGCTGTGAGCTAGGATGATGCCACGGCACTCTAGCCAGCCCAGGGAAAAGAGTGAGACTCTGTCTCAAAAAAAAAAAAAAAAATCTTTCATCGGTTTTCTTACACAGACTAATTCACGCAGACAAAAACAAGCAGTGCAAATTCAACAATTTGTTAATATTCTACAAAGGTATTCCCTAATTCTCCACAGAATAACCTGATGGCATGAAACCACCCATAAAAAGCAAATACCACTGAAATGTGAAGTCATCAAAATTGCCCTGGCTTATTTTTTCACTGGTAGGAGAAAGTTGAAAAAGGAAGACAGGGACTGGTCTTGTGTAATAATAATGTGTGTGGAACTAAATAGTACCAGCAACATAGCAACAAATAAGTAACAAAAGGTGTCTTCATTACCCTATTGCTATTTCCCATGCAGCCCCAAATACTCTTCTAGCAACACACGGGAGTGAACCCAGTCACATACCAACACACACACTCAGATTCTGTTTATATTCCATCCTCCACTTTCACATTAGACACCAGTTAAGATGATCAGATTGAGTCATCTAGACAAAAGTGGCAAGATGCGTTCTAGGTGGATTCTGACACCGCCAGTGTAAACAAAGCACAAACAACAGTGACATGCATGTGATTCATTTATCCAGTTGCAGTTCCCAAAACATTCTTAAAATATATTTTTTTCAGGGAGCTTTTAAAAATTATGATTTTATTACAACATTAGAAAAGTACCTAAGATGAATGGCAGCTGTCTTCATCCCTCACAATGCCTCAACCCAAGCAGCCCCTTTGTTCAGGAATGTCCCCATCTCCACACCTCTAAGAGCTCACTGCCTGCCCTCTACTGCCGCTAATTGAATAGAGAAGTAGAGGATGCGAGGCAAAGCTCCTGCAAGAGAGAAGCCAGGAGGGAGAGAAGCCCCAGGGTAAAGGAAACAATGCTACTTTTTACCCATCCCCAGGTAGCTACACAAAGGGAGAAATTATTTCACACCAGCACAGCGCGGCAAAATAATCAAAACCACAAATCACACATTATTTGCATTGTGATCATTTTTCGATAAAATACCACATCAAGCTTTGCCCAGCACCGTCATAAAAAAAAAAAAAGTCATACCCCAAACACCCTCCCCACCCCAACATACCTATTTCATTCCACACTTACGTAGCACACATGCACGCGCGCACACATACGCAGAGTAGGAGAGCTGCCGAGAGCGAAGCCATAACGTGAGCCTGTCTCAGATAATAGCCTCTCTTCCAACCCCACCCCCATCGCCAGAGAAAGAGGGGACCTCAGAAAAAGGAGGGAGGGAGAATAAAGAGGAATCGAGAAAGCCTGAATTTCCAGGCATAAACTTTTCATGAAATGCACAACCAAGATCGGAAATACCTCCCTGCTGAGTAATGCTTCAAGGGTTGTAAATTCACCTCTCGAAAGGGGAGCCAGACCTGAGCGCGCACCCCGCCAGATGGCAAACCACTCCTACCTGCTCCATCCAGCCTGCCCGTCACGCCGCGCCCGCGACAGGCGTCCCACCCCCCTTTTTGGCAGTGCAACACACCAATAAGAGCCGAGGGAGGCTGGCCGGGAGAGGGCTAGGCAGTGATTTAGCAGGATTGTTTCAAAAGCGGGGAGTGGGTAACGGGGAGGAGAGAGTGAGGTGAAAAACAAAGCCCCTAGCAGTCGAACCGACCGCTTGGGGGCGTGGCTTATTCATTCGCTTTATTAATATAAGGGATCAATTGAGCTTTCCTCTCTCCACTCACCCCTGAGGTGCCGGGCTTTGAATCCTCTGGAGGAAAAAAATGGCAGGCTTCCTTCCCAAGTTTCCAGTAGCACCTGCCACCACCTCGGACCACCTCCCCCCACCAAGACTCCGAAATCCACAATCCTGGCTTTAGACTTTGCAAGACGTGGGGGATGGACACACGCAGCTCCCTCCTCCGCCCCGCACTCCCACCGGGAGAAGCACACGCACGCTTCAGAGCGCCTGCTGATAACACACACACACACACACACACACACACACACACACAATCATTAGAAAGAAAGTTCCAGGGAAGACGATCAGGCTCCCCCGCAGCCCCGGCTCCCCCCACGCTGCACGGGTCTCCAGCCGCGACCTAGACGTGACACCCCGCATGGACTCCGCGCTGCAGGAGCGAGAGGCGGAAAGTTGCCCAAGAGCCCGGGGAGACGCGGCTTAGAGAGGAGGGACCGGGAGGCGCGCGTGCCCCCCTCCCTCCCCAAAAGCAGGGAGCGGCGGAAAGAATCCCCAGCTCCAAGGGCGTCGCGCGGCTTCATTTACAAACAATGCTCCCGGCTGGGCGACAAGGAGGACCCTAGCCGCCCCCCCCCGACCCCGATCCAAGGCGCTCCCGTGTTTGGGGCTCCCCTACAGGCACGGGGTACGAGCCCCGCGGGGTGGCCCCATTCCCCTCCCCCTGCCGGCGTGGGGCAGGAACTCCCCGGGGAGTGCCGGGCGGGAAGGGAGCGCACTCACCTCGTCTTCCGAAAGTCCGTAGACCGGCTCCCCGAGCCCGGTCGCCATGGAGCCGGCGCCCCGCGCGGGGCCCGAGGCGCTGCCGGCGGCTGTGCTGCGGCGCGGGCTGCCCAGGCTTCACTCTGCCTCCAGGTCCCGCCGGTCCCGCGCCCGGCCCTGCGCGCGCCCCGCTGGGGGAGCGGTCGGGCGCCGGCAGGTGAGGGTGCCGAGCGCGCGCACTCGGCCGCTGCCTGCGCCGCTTCCTCCCGGAAGGCTGCGGGACGTGCGGGCTGGCGGCTCCCGAGAGCGCGCCGAGCAGCGGGCGGCGGCAGCAGCGGCGCGGAGCCCGCCGAGCTTTCCCTCCCCGCGGCCCGCGCCTCCCTCCCCGCCCGCGCGCCGCTCTCCGCCCCTCTCCGAGCTGGCTTCGCGATCCCCGGGACCCAGCTCGCCCGCCCCCTCGCTCGCTCGGTCCTGGCCCCCGCTCTCTCCGGCCCTCCTCCGCCTCCTCCCACCCGGCGCCGCTAGGGGACCCTCCCCGCTCTCCGGGGCGGGCGCACGCGCCCCCCAAGCCAATCACAGGCCGGGCCGGGGGGCGGGCCGCGGGCTGCGGGGCGGCGGAGTTCTGGCCCACGCCCACGCCACCCCCGGCCTCCAGCGCCGCACTCCGGGGGTCACCCGGCCGTGGGGCGGTTCGCAGAGGCGTGCCCGGGCGGGCTTGGCTGCGCCGCTGACCCTCCCTCCTCTCCCGGTTTCCCTCTGCTTTGGGGAGGGGGCGGCTGGACGTTTGGGGGCGACAAAGGCATTTTCCAAACAACAAAACACCCTGCCCGTTTCTTCCCTACTGTGGTCTTTTAACCAAGAGCCCTGAGCTGACTTTTGATTGTTAAAAGGGGGAACGATGGATGTTTCTAGACCCTTTAAATCCTTGGCAGCCCGGACAAGCCGGACTTGGTTACATTGTCAGCTCCCCCGAGCGATCCGCCTGGCCTGGCCACCAGCAGGGGAGAGGCTGCCCCGGTGTGGCCGCGCGTCGCCATTGCCTGTGTCAACCTTGCAGGGAACAAAACCAACACGGCGCCCGCCCTGAGTACACACCCACCCACTGGAAAACCGACAGCGTGGTTCTTTGAATAAAAGGCAACTCATTTTTGAGCCGCAACGTGAAATATCAAACTCAAGTTTAAGGTTATCCTTTGCATATGCAAACGATTGAGACGTCTTATTAGCCACCGTAGGATTCCTCCCACATCCTAGCTACTGTTTCTCTAGCAAGCAGTTCATTTAATCCTTCCGATTTGTAGGAATGCAAGAGACTACTTTAAATAAGTGAAAGAAATTCGTCACTCGACTTTTTCTTGGAGGCCTTTCCTTAAATTTACATGTTAAGTGCATTTGTGAATTCAAAAAGAAAACAGACGCAGAACATGCCATTTGCCTTTGAAAAGAAAACATCAAAGTGCCCATTTGGGTATTATCAGGTGCATTTAGGATTCTCATTCAAGTGAAGAGAGAACTCACGTAACCCAAAAGAATCGGCGTTTTTGCCAGTCCTCAGCTCCCTTACTAAATATCTGCCGTTGGCCCTGCTAGATCACGTTCAGAAGAAAAGAGGGGCACACCCATCCTAACTTAAGCTCTCCTTGGCCTTCCTGCAACATGATTGGCTTATAATGTGTTTCCTTTCAAGACTTAGCCCCATGAAGTCAACACTCTACTCACAGCCTTCTCTAAAAATCCTGCACGATTAAGTCTACAATACTTAGATGCCACAAACTCCCAACTGAGAAAAAAAATAATCTTTATGGAGGAGTATTTAGAAGTCAGATCTCTCTGTTCATTCTTTCCACGCCAAGGTTTTTCAAGCTTTTCTAACCTAAAGTCTTTTTCTCTTGATAAACAAAAGGCACAAGCACACATACATGCACACAAAAATTCTAAGATGCCCTTCGTCCTGCCTGTCACTCCTATGATCGGGAATCAGTGCTTCTGTACCCTCCCTGGCCAGGCCTTTGTCAAATTTGTACAGTTTATGTCATTTAAAAAAAAAGTCATCGATTCTTAAAATTTTTTGATAGAAAATTGTAATTTCTGATTACACAGGACACCCCTTCTACACCCCGGAGGTACACAGTTCCAAGCTTAGCCTTCCAGTGATGCTGTATCATGTCGAACCTGTAGAGGGGTGTGGCAATGCCTCTTCCTGTCCTTTATCACCTGGCCGGCCACCATAGCCTGTACTTCCCAACTGTGGGGTCATGTCTTTGGCTTTCCCTGAGGGATGGTTATTAGAAACTACAGTACGAAACTTGCCATATGTCATTTATTGTAGGGTGTTTATAAAATCGTGATCCATGACCTCATTCAATGTCCCCTGTGAGAAGACTCAAACAAGACATTTATTTCAGACCTGTGAGGAAAAGCTTGCTTGTTTTCAAGAAGCTGGTAAGCTTTTGCACTGTGGATGACTAAAATTGTTTCAACTGATTGTGGTTTTCTATCTACTTTGGCCACCAGAAAACTCAAGAACCAGTTTTATGACCTTAAGCCATAAAAGAACCCATTTTAAAAAAAGGAAAAAAAAACAATCCCCTTTGTAACTATATATCAGCTTTCTCCCAGTGCAGTGGTTCTCTACTCTGGACATACATTGTAATCATCTGGGAGCTTTAAAATGGACTAAGTCCCCAGTAGCCAGCACGGGAGACTATGACTTAATCAATTCAGGTAACAGTGGTTGCAACAACATCACAGGTGATGCCAATATGCATCTAAGGTTGAGAACATCAGCGGAGGTCGGTGGTTCCCAAATTTTGCTACATGTAAAAACATCCAGGGATCTTTAATACTGCTGGTCTCTGCCTCTCGCCCCCAGACATTCTGATTTAATCGGTATAGGGTGCCATGTGGGCATCAGGAGTTTTAAAAGCTTCCCCTGGGGCTGGGCAGGGTGGCTAACCCCATAATCCTAGCACTCTGGGAAGCTGAGGCTGGAGGATCCCTTGAGCTCAGGAGTTCGAGACCAGCCTGAGCAAGAGCAAGACCCTGTCTCTACTAAAAATAGAAAAATTAGCTGGGCATGGTGGTGCACACCTATAGTCCCAGCTACTCAAGATGCTGAGGCAGGAGGATTGCTGAGCCCAGGAGCTGGAGTTGGGGGTTGCAGTGAGCTAGGCTGAAGCCACAGCACTCTACTGAGGGCAACAGAGTGAGACTCTGTCTCGAAAAAATAAACAATAAAAAAATAAAAGTTCCCCATATGATCCTAATGTGCTGCAATGTTTCGGGACCTCTGGCCTAGATTTATATTTCCATTCTTTATATATTTTCTGTGATTCTGCTTTTTTTTAATTTAGAGAAAATTATATATTATAAATACACTCAAATCTTTTGTGGAATGAGGTAGGATATGAACAAATATACTTAATGTGACTAGTATAATTGATCAGTTTACCCACTTTCTACCACTCTGAAGTTTGAGTTAATAATCCAATTTCTTTGGGGGTGGGGGAGGGCAACAGTTTTATCAAAAGCAATTTCCTCCAATCACTTTTGCATCTACCCAACAATTATATAGAACCTTAACTTGTAGATCCTTCCTAGAATTTGTTCCATTTTGTTCCCTTTGGAGGCTGCCTTTAACATCTCAGATGTGATACCATGGGCATTGGCAAATACTCTTCACTTGGATCATCAGAAATGAAAAATTAGCGAGAACAATTTTAAAGTACAATGAGTAATCACAAATAGGGAACATTTTAATGCTAAGCTTCTTTACAAATTATTGTGTTGTCTTAGCAAAACTCCGGGTATCATAATTACATCTGGGAAGTACCCAAAGCAGAATAATATATAATGTCACATGTTTAAGCTTCACATAAATAACACTAGATTTTTCTCTTCAATTGTTGGTGATGATTTGTGTTCTTTAAAAAGAAAGTGCGTTAAGCAGACATTTTGAAGATGTCCACATACCTGTAAAAATTGGTGTCATCTTGGAACTTAGCAACATTCCTTGATGCATAAAGAAATCTCACAAATTTAAGGTGTTGATGATTATATAAGGTGCTACCCACCTCTATGTTTTTGACAAATGTAGAGGTGAGTAGCAAGGAATGACTTGTAAATAGCTCTTTTTGTATGAAAATGGCTAAGCTTTTTAAGAAATACATTTTGAACACCTATGTGCTATTTATTTTGGTGCTCTAAAAATAAAATATTACATAAGATACAGATACATGATTCCTGTTTTTTCCAATTTCCTATCTGCCTTTTAACTGGCTATATTAGTGATTTATCTTTTGGGGGTTTTTTGTTTTTTGTTTTTGTTGTTGTTGTTTTTAGAGACGGGTCTCCCTCTGTTGTCCAGGCTGGAGTGAAGTGGTCAGATCAATCACAGCTCACTGTAATCTCAAACTCCTGGTCTCAAGTGATCCTCCCACTTTGTTCTCCCAAAGTGCTGGGATTACAGGTATGAGCCACTGTACCCAACCACGATTTACCTTTTCTTAATCGTTATCATTTCTAAAATATCTGGATTTATTTTTATATTTTTACTATGTCCTTTTTTCCTGCTTTTTAGTGAGTCTTTTTATTGCATAATGTTATTGTTCTTTGTTTTCTTATTGTCTTTGTTTCCTTCTTATGATTGAGATGTTAATCACTGCATTTCTATTCTTTTACAGGTTACACTTGACATTTTACATGCAAGCTGTTAAATTAAGTTTAGCCTAAAGCTGCCTCCTGCATATTTGAAGTTTGCCCTAAAGGTTTCTCCATACATAATGAACTGTAACCTAACTAGATATGTAAACAGACTATAACCTGCTCCTGTACCAATCACTGAGTTTTGGCCAATCAAAGGTTTGAACCATGTTCAAATAAGGCAAGCTGTAACCAATCCAGCAGTTTCTGTACCTCACTTCTGTTTTCTATAAGTCACTTTCCTTTTTTCATCCATAAATCTTGCATCGGTGTTTCAGTGGTAGAATTCTTGCCTACCATAAATCTCTCACCACACAACGGCGTGGGATTCTTTCTGAACGGGATTCTGGTTGCAGGGTGGGGTTCTCCATTCAAAAATCATTCTTTCCTTAATTAAACTCTGTTAAATGTAATTTGTCTGAAGTTTTTCTTTTAACAATGCTTAACATAACAAATCAAAAGTTAATATCTTAATCTCCCATCTGAATAGCACAAGAAGCTTAAAAAATCATTTTTGATCAGTTCTTTATGTGATATTGCTATCTAGTTTTGCTTTCTTTTTTTTACTACCAAATTAGATATTATTATATTATAAGATTTCTTCCAGCTTTACCAATATGTTTTGCAGTTTCTTTCCTAAGGATTCCTTGTTGCTTCTTAGACATTCCTTTGGGATCATTTTCCTTCTTCCTGAGGTATACTCTTTTAAATTCCTTTAGTAAAAGTCCATTGGTAATAAACTCTCTGTTTTTGTTTATCTGAAAATACCTACCCTCACCCATGCAAGAGAGTGAAATTATTTATTAGAAGCAGATTCCAAGCTGTTGTGGAGTGTGGCAAGATGTAAATCAGTGTTCTTAATGTGATTAGTGTCATTGATCAGTTCTACCCAACCACTACCACTCTGAAGTCTCAGGTTTGTAATCAACTTATGTTGGGGTGCTGAGGGACAGAACACCCCTTAGGAAAAAATAGTCAATCCTCTTATCTAAGGTAAAATTGTTGTCTCGTCTCAGCACTTTGAAGACGTTATTCCTTTGATTTCTGGCTTCCTTTGATGGTGAATGATCAGCTCTTAGTCAAATTATTGTTCCTTTGTGAGTCATTTGCCTTTAGCTACTTTTTGTTCTTGGTGTTCTAAAGGGTCTATAATTTGTCTATAGGTGGCTTTTTTTTCTTTATCCTGTGTAATATACTTTGTACCTTTTCTATCTGTGGATTTGAATCATTTCTGGAAAATGTTGAGCTGTTATCTCTTCAAGGAGTGTCTTTTCTCCATTCTCTATATTCTGACCTTCTGAGACTCCAGTGAAATATAGGTTAGACCTTCTCGTTCTATTCTCTGTAACTCTTACCCTCTTTCAGGTATTCTATCTCCCAGTCTGTCTGTGTTACATTCCAAGTGATTTCTTCAAATCTTTCTTCTACTTTGCTAAATAACTATTTAGTTGAGTCAATTCTTCTGTTTAATCCATCAACTGAGTTTTTTATTCAATAATTATATCTAAAATTTCTATTTCATTCTTTTTCAAATTAGCCTCTTTATTCTTGATCGTTTCCCACTTTGTGTTTTCAAATTTCATTTCATTAAACATTTCATCACAATTATTTTATATTTTGCTAATTCTAGTATCTAAAAGTTTGGGATATGTCTTCATTGTTTCTGCTGACTCTCACTCATAGTGACTTCATCCTGTGTGTGTTTATTGGGAATTCATTTGGTTGTGATTTTATTTGGTTAATCCTAGTCTATGGGAATCCAAAGTGAATTTGTATTTGCTCCTGCTAAGTAAGAACCAGGGGACACTACCACTCTGGGACCACTTTAGGTCCATTTGAGAGTCTGGACTTAATATGGAAGTCTCAGGTTTAGCCACTGGCTGGAGGGGTAGTCTCCCCTCTACTGCAGCACTGATATAGCATTTATTTGCTGCTTTCTGCCTCGGTCTTTGGTTTTAGCTAACTCTTTCAGGTGTATTATAGACTGTATTACTGTTGAGCAAATATTCACTTCCCCACCTCCAGTAAGGGTTCATTCTCCAGTGGTATTGCACTTAGCCATGTAACTTACTTTGGCCAATGGAATATGAGCAGAAGTGGCAGTGTGGTCAGTTCAAAACAGACATCATGAGATAATTTGCAAGTTTCCGTCACCTCTTTTGTGCTCCTACCCTCCATCATGAGAATGTTACATCTCAGATAAGGGTTGCTTCTTAAATCTTAATGAGGAGACACATGAAATAGGCCTGAATTTGACCTGCAGCCTGAAGCAGGGTCACACAATGTACAGCTGCCAACATGCAATGCAAACTAGAAATAAATATTTATTGTTATAGCCACTGAGATACTGAGATTTTTGCTGCACATGATTATAGCAGCCAAAGCTGACTAATATATAGGACCTTCAGGGATGAATTTCCCTTACTTACTGCAAGCCTAGCAATATATTTTAAAGGTTAGGATGATTTATAGCAGGGAGACCCTTCAGAGTAGCTAGACCACCACAATGCCAGCTGAGGAAGTTCTATTGATCTTCCTTACAAATGAAGCACTGGAAATTTAATACAGTTAGGGTTTTTTTTTTTTTTTTTTGCTTAAAAGAAGTACAGCCAAATGTGTTCTTTTCAATAATATCTTTAAGTTCTTATTCATCCCCACTAACTCATTCAATGAACTTTAAAATCAAACACCAAGGTCTTATTTCTTAGAAATTGGGAAGTGTATTAGTTCATGTAGTCACTATCACAAATTACCCCAAACTTGGTGACTTAAAACAAGAGAAATTTTTCCTCTTGCAATTCTGAAGTCCAAAGTTCAAAATCAGAATCACTGGGCCAAAGCAAGGTGCTCTGCCCTCTCCGAAGGTTGTAATGGGAAATCAGTGTCCTCACCTTCTAGAGCTGAATTCCTCACATTCCTTGGCTCACCACCCCTCCCTTCATCTTCAAAACCAGTAGTATCTTCAGATTTCTCTCTCTGCTGAGGTCATAAGTCACCTGCTTTCTTCTGTCTGCAGTTAAATCTCCCTCTGCCCCCCTCTGATAAGGACACTTGTGATTATATTTAGGAACCACTCACATAATCTAGAATAACCTCTCATCTCAAGATCTTTATTACATCTGCAAAGTCTCTTTTACCACATAATGTAACATTCACAGGGGCCAGGGATTAGGACGTGGATATCTTTAGAGGCCATTATTCAGCAAACCACAAGAAGTGCAGTAGTAAATTTTAGTCCATACTTTTCTAGATGTCGAAATTGTGCAATTATTTGAGTTCAAGTTTTTGGTAGATAAAGGGAATGATTTGTTTTTTTCCTACTTCCTTTGCATTTGCATTTTCCAGAAGCAAAATAAATGATGTCCTTCAACGCTGTGGTAGAAATTCTAAAACAGCAGCTTTAATTAACAATTTTGACAAGTTCATTATTTTAAAAATGATAATTTCTTTAGTAGCCTGAAAATCTCTACTTAATTTAAAAGATGAAAAATGTGTTTTTTTCATTTTAGAACTCTTTTACTGCTCCACTAACAAAATTTAAAAGTATGCTTCTAAATTACTTTCTCTACATTTATTATTAGTTGTATTAAAAGAAGAAAGACCAAAATAAATTCATTAAATGACTCAACTAACAATTCCAAGGATGTCACTAACAATGTTGAAGTAGCTTTCTGCTGTGTGTGTGTGTAGGGGAGTATATTGGAAAAGGGAAAAAGGATTCACATAGTGGAAATCTTCTTTAATTACCAGTGGTGGCTTCACAATTTATGAGTTAGCACTTGAGATAACAAAACCAACTCCTTCAGCTAATAATGGTGAATGAACATCCGTGTTTTTCTCTATAATTTTCTCCATCTTCCATCCCCAAGTGCAAACCCACTTTCCCTTCCACTCCCACCCCTTTTGGAATGGAATATTCTAGTTCTATAGGATATTCTTTAGGTATCATTGGTTGTGTCAAAATTCGATCCTAAGCACAGATGATTCCTCCCTAGACTATAGATTCTGTTCACCACCATCTCTAAAACATATCCCCTGAGAATGTTCCAGAGTCTTACCAAGTCATTACTATGGTTGGAGGTGAGCCACTGTGATGCCTTTCCAAAGAGGGCAAAACTTGAGAGAACAGGATTAAAATAAAGGAGAGAAAAAAAAGCCAAAAGTTTGACAACACACTGTTGGCAAGCTAGTGGAGAAGCGAGACTTTCACACATTGCTGGTGAGAGTACGAAAGCAACTGCTATGGAGAGGGATTTGTCTGAATCTAGCAAATCACACTGCTATTTACTCATTAATCCAGCATTCCCACTTTTCAGACTACCTGCCCTAGCAAAATATGAAGTGACACATGCATTTGAAATATCAAAAAATTGGGCTGGGCACGGTGGCTCACGCCTGTAATCCTAGCTCTCAAGGAGGCCGAGGCGGGCGGATTGTTTGAGCTCAGGAGTTCGAAACCAGCCTGAGCAAGAGCGAGACCCTGTCTCTACTAAAATTAGAAAGAAATTAACTGGACAACTAAAAATATATAGAAAAAAAAAATTAGCCGGGCATGGTGGCGCATGCCTGTAGTCCCAGCTACTCGGGAGGCTGAGGCAGGAGGATCGCTTGAGCAGAGGAGTTTGAGGTTGCTGTGAGCTAGGATGACGCCATGGCACTCTAGCCTGGGCAACACAGTGAGACTCCGTCTCAAAAAAAAAAAAAAAAAAAATTGGACGCAACCTCAAATGTCCATCGATAAAGAGGTGGTTGAATCAATTATTGGTGCAGCCACCTAATGGAGTATTATATAGCTGTACAAATGAGGGAGGACACTCTCTCCACACTGATATGGAGCAATCTCAAGGATATGTTAAGTTTTTTTAAAAAATTGAAGTGCAGAACTGTGTTTATCCTGAGCTACCCTTTGTATGCAAATGAAAAAACATGCCTGAGTCTAGAAGTGCAGATGATATCATCAGGCTCTGTCTCTTGGCTCTGCATGTCTCCCCTTGGCTCCATGCTGCAGCCTGGTTCTTTCCATATAGTATTAATAAATGAGAAAACTGCTTGCAGCCCAAGCTATCCATCCTCCCTGCAAAAGACAAGTGGTTTTTGTCAATTATGCCTTAATAAAGCTGGGAGCGGAGCATGCAGGGAAGAACTGGTTCCTCCCGAACTATTCTATCAAACAAGGAAGGTCCAGACTGGACCAAGGCCCAGCTCTGTACAAGGGGGAAGAGAGGACAGGGTAAGGTAGTTGACAGTTGACAGCCCCCCAAGGACCATATGGCATGAGGAAAGAAAAGGACCCCAAATGAAATGGGAATACTGAACACACAAGGACAAGAGATACCCACTATAGGCTCAGACCGTCTCAAGAACGAGAAGATGGGAGATGATGTCATTTATCCAAACTTAAAATTTCTATACAAAACATGTGAGATAATGGACACTGTGAGCCTTCTGATCTTGGGTATCAGATGGAAGTACTGTCAACATTTCTTAAAACTTCCTATGCAAAGACTCATAGCAATACATCGAATTAATTTGGGGGTTGCCTGGTAATTTGCTGCTGATTTTTCACCTACTAAATTTTTTTTTTTTTTTTTTGAGACAGAGTCTCACTGTGTTGCCCGGGCTAGAGTGCCGTGGCGTCATCCTAGCTCACAGCAACCTCAAACTCCTGGGCTCAAGCGATCCTACTGCCTCAGCCTCCCGAGTAGCTGGGACTACAGGCATGCGCCACCATGCCTGGCTAATTTTTTCTATATATTTTTGGTTGTCCAATTAATTTCTTTCTATTTTTAGTAGAGACGGGGTCTCGCTTTTGCTCAGGCTGGTTTCGAACTCCTGAGCTCAAACAATCTGCCCGCCTCGGCCTCCCAGAGAGCTAGGATTACAGGCGTGAGCCACACCTACTAAATTTTTAAGGGAATCTGAAGCCTATCTCCAGGAAGCAAAGCAGGAGTTTAGAAAGTGAATTCTGAACTGTAAAGGTGGAATAAAAACATCAGGACTCATGCCTGTCCTAGGACAAAACTGTTTTTGGTGTTATGTTTCACGCCCAGGGAGCTCTGCCTTTACTTCCTGGTGTGGGTGCGTGGTTGTCTCTGGAATTCCCTGGAGCCAGCTGTAATGAAGATCTGCCAGGAAACAGTGGGTGTTGCTTATTGGAAGGAGGTTAATGACCTCAGAAGCATCTGGAGACAAGCAGAGACGCTTCCTTTGGCCTTATACATATAGGCTGCCTGCCCAATCTGAGCATTTCCAAAGACAGGCAAAAGCATCCAAAATGAAAGCAAAATTTCTGGCCATCAAAAGGCCATAATGGCTAAGAAAATCAGATTTTCTGCAGCCTCCTACCTGTTTCAGCATGAAGACTTCTAAGACCAACTACCGCGATAAACTTTTATGAAGACAATTTCTCCTCCTCTCTTTCTTTTTCTCCTCAAACCAAACATCTTTGGGATACAGCTAGAGGAATCCTCTGTCTTCCACGATTGGAGCTGAGCCTGAGGAACTGGCCTTGTTACCTTTTGATGGATAATACCAGTAAGCCCTGCTGGCTAATGGCCACTCGCTCTGCAAGGTCCCCAAGATCTGCTCAGTGAAGCCTCAAGTTCAATTAGTATAAAACAGATACAGCCCCTATGCTTTTAGGATAGCATAAATTTCTCATAATCATGCAAACTCACATCCTTTTAAAATCAGCAATCTTGGCTGGGTGCAGTGGTGCATGCCTGTAGTCCCAGCTACTTGGGAAGCTGAGGCAGGAGGATCACTTGAGCCCAGGAGTTTGAGGCTGCAGTGAACTATGATCGTGCCTGTAAATAGCCACTGCACACCAGCCTAGAGACCCCATCTCTAAAAAAAATAATGAAAATTAAAAAATCAGAAATCTTCTGTTATTTTATAGCATTGATTACCCCATGTTAAAACTGCAGCACATTACACATGCATTTTCTTTCTTCAATTTAAAGTTTAATACCGTAAGGCACTTCTTTGAAGTTTGTGTCATTGTAACCTTCTTCTTTCTGGGTAACGCCATGTGCAGATTCCCCCTGCCTCCTCACAGCCACACCGAGTGAAGACTGGCACCTGGTTCACCACGATTCTATCCAGCTCGACTCCTGGGATATAACCTACCTGGGATGTAATGAACATGTCCCAAGATGTGCCATCCAACCTCCCGGCTCCTCAGGTCCTTGACCTCCTCATTTCTCATGACTGTTCTTCTCTATGTCCTAGACCTTGTCAACACTCCAAACTGCTCCACCTCGAAACTCAGTGATGTAAACACCAAGTCTCTGACCACAGACTCCTCACACCCCATTCACAGCCTCACATGTTGTCTGACATCATGAAGAGCATTATTCCCTCCACTTGCCCCTCATTTTGCCACCTCTTGGTCTTGACTTCACTACCTTCCTTGTCTAGCTTAGATCCCACCGCCTCACGTTCCAGTCTCTCTCCTGCAATTACTCCCAAAGTTCTTTTCCCTCTGTCCTCTGCTGTTTCTTCTTCAACCAAGCCTGAACCTAAGTGGCTGAGAATTGTTGAAGAAAATAAAGAAGCTCAGCAGTTTGCACCCACTGTGAATTCACAGTTGCCGACCTCAGCCGGGCTTTCAAAGTCCCCAGCTCCCCCTTCCTTCCTCATTCTAGTGGATGACTTTACGTGCTAGTTCTGGGAGAAAGCAGAAACCATCAAACAGGTCTCTCACAGCCACACCTAGAACCATACCCTCAGCCACACCCATCCTACCCTTGTCCTTCCTTGTCCTTTTCCTATTAGAGCTCAGTCACCCCTAGGAAGCCTGGACCCCATCCCCTCCCAAGCATCCCCTCCTTGCCCACTGGTTTTTTTCCATTAGCATTTAAGTTTTCTTCCAACCCAAAAAAGAAAGAAAGAATAAGCCCTTCCTGGACTTCACCTCCTTCTAATGGCCACCTTATCTCACTTCTTGTCTTCACAATCGAATGTCTACACTGGCTGTCTACGCTTCCTCACTACCATTCATTCCCTTATTCAGTCTGAGTCTCACCCTCAACGCCTCCCTGACATGTCTTTCATTCATCAACAAAGACATAAGGGGCACTTCAGCCAGGGGATACATTTTAGTCTTTGTTTTATTTGTTCCCTTAATGGTGTCCACCACAACGATCTCTTTCTTTCTCTGGAAACTTGCTATCGTATTTCCTGGGCTCACGGATACCAACCACAGTCTTCCTTCTACCTTTGTGGCTTCTCCTATTCGGTTTCCATCATGGCTCTTTCTCCTCTATCCAATGAGCTCCAAGGACCTCATTGCGAGGTCCTTTTCTTTTTTCTATCTTTTATTATGTCTTCTATGATCTTCTTTTCTCTTCTGCCTTTAGTTATTTTAATTACTATCTCTTCACTAAAGACTAAAATATACATCTCTGTTCCAGACCTCCAAACCCGTGTGTATGTATGCAAGGGCTGTCCGGAAAGTATCCAACCATTGTTAATATAACGAGAACATATTACGTGGCTGGGTACTTTCCAGACAGTCCAACTGACCACATAGCTACTTCTGGAGCTACTCAAATTCAGTATGTCCTCCACTGAACCTATCCACTTTCTCTCCCATCCACCCATCTCCCAAATAAACTCTGAGAGAACAAGTAGTACGATCAGAGACATAGAGTTCCAAGTGAGAGAGGTAGACTTGAGAGCTGTAAGTGAATCTATGAGGGTAGACATGTTGGGAAATGGTTTTCAAAAAGTGAAATAAAAGATTTTTGTAACATCTGCAATTTTTTTCCCATCCTTCAGCCAATATTCCTTCTTCTATAGCCAAATCCTTCTTTATTTAGAGGGAATCGACACTTCCTCATTCCCCATCCATCTGATTTGGATGGGGCTGACTCCATCCCTTGAAGATGGGCACCTGACCAAAGGTTGGCCAGTCGGAGCTCCAGATGGCCCAGCCACACTGATGTGGTTCAGGAATGGGCGCATGACCCAAGTGGATCAGTGAGAGTCACACGCTGGACTTTTTACTAGAATGTGGTTTAAATGGCTTGATTTTTCCACTGAGGTTTCTAGAATGATGTAATAGGCTGAAGTCTAGTGTTATGGGCATTCTTCTCTACCACCATATAGGAATAACCTATCTAAGAAGGCGCTATCAGTGTGATAAGATTAGACTTGCATTTTTAGAAAGATTACTCTGACCACAGAGTAATCTACTGGAGACAATGAAACCAGTAAAGAGACTGTTGCAGTGACCTGAGTGAGGACTTTGAACTAAGGCAGTGGCACTAGATATAGAAAGAGGAGGAGATATCTGAAAGGACATCTGGGTGGCAGGCTCCTAAGAGTAGAGAACCAATTAGATATGAAAGATACAGGAGATGGAAGAATTGAGGACCCCTCCAGTTTTCTGGATCAGTAGCTGAACAGGTAATTCTGCCATTCTTGAGATAGAGACCATGGAAGCAGTAGAGGCTATGGGGGAGGTGGAGGGTGGGTGGGTGGGGAGGGCTGGGAGTGACATGGGGGATGGCAGGTTTAATTTTGGTCAGATGAGTTTGAAGGTTTGCGGTGCCTGAAGGACACTTGAATGAAGGCATTAGAAGATGAACTCATGAAAGAAAATGAAAATCAGTGGCCAAAGAGATAGAAGAAAAACCATGAATGGCTGGCATCAGAGAAGTTGGGGAAGGAGAACTAAGAAGTATGAGGTCTCCAGTTTGTAATCTCCAGCCCAAACTTTTCTTAGGAGCTCCACACTCATATGTCAACACTTACTAGACATTTCCATGTGAACGCAAACATAGCCAAAATAAAGTAAGCATTTCCCATACCCCAAACCTGCTTCCCTATGAATCAGTTCCATTATTTTATAGCTGCACAGAAAACAAGGAGCCCTTCTAGATACTGCACCTTCCTTATTCCCCACAACCAATGCAGTGGTTTTTATCTTCTATTCGTCTCCTTCTTCCTCTCTTCATTGGCACTATCCTAGTTCCTCCAAGAAAGGACATACAAACTAACTTACTCCCCCACCCCACATTGACCATGTGATCATGATATTCTGCATTCTAATCTCCTCCATACAGTTCTGGTGGAATCTAGCAGAGTTACTTGAGATGTCCTTGCCCTCGTTTGCCTGGAGAGGAATGACCAAGAGTAGATTTGGAAAAGAAAGCATGGGAGGGGCTGCATTTGGCCACGTAGTATCACTGACCCCTAAATACAGCGTCTTCTTCTGGCCCCGCCTCTTCTCCCTGGGATCTCCCCAGTGACGTCATTAAGGGGATGGGTTGGCCTTAGATCAGATTGTGAATAGGCAGTTGGTTAAAGAAGAGCCTCTGATGTGTGGAGATTAAAACTGCCTATAAATACAAATTTTATTTTCTGACTGGAACATCAGATTTTATCCTTGGAGTGTAAGCTCCAGGAGGGCAGGGACTCTGTAGATGGTGTCTCTCCCTATAGCCCCAGCGAGGAGCCTTTGCCTTGTACGTAGTAGGCACCTATTAAATCATTAGTCAATGAGTGGATATCATGTTGACAACTGACACAGGGCAATGTCATTCTGAAATTCTGGTCCAGCTTACGAAATTATTGATAAGGAGGTTCCAAACAGTATTCTGATGTACTCCCAGCCGCAAAACAGGCCTGATGATCACTAAAGTCAGTGAGTTCATGATCTCTGTCTTGCTTCAAGTCGGCATGCCTCCCCCAACCCATCTCACCTTCTTTCTCAGTTGATATAAATCCTCCTGAGGCAAATAACTCTTCTGTGACTCAAAGACGCTCATTTGGAAGAGAAAAATGTCTCTCTCATGTAGATCCTTCCTCCAGGATGAATTTTCAGTTGAAGTAAGGAAGATAAGGGTATTCACATAAGCCTACTCTTTCCTTCCACACAAAGCAGTTATGTGAATAAAATAGATGATATTTCTGAAGGCTGACTGTATTTGTAAGTTCCGAATACTCGGTAGACGTTAGGATGTGCTTAGTAATACACATCCAACCGCATTCTCCAAAATGTAAGAACTACATTGTGTAAAAGCTTGATATAGATGTGCTTTCACACGAGACTCATCCTTGAAAATCATGAGTCTCCAGCTGGAAAAATGAAGGGTCAGGTTAAAATAAAGAAAGGCTATAAAATCATAAACACACAAGAGAGACTGGCTCAGTCTGTTCATTAAGTTCTGAAACACCGAAGTTGGAGAGCATCCTGTGAAGCTTAAAATAAGTCATTTTATACTTTACACCATGGACAGTAAGCTTATGAAACCTAGCCCCATAAGTGATAGAACCGCAGAATGAAAATAAATTTTTAAGAAAATGTTTAGTTAAGTCCGTGGGCAACAGATTTAGAGAGCTTTTATCAGTTATCATTACAGCAAACACTTAGTGAGAGGCACAAGGTTTGAGAATTTCACTTAGGGCCCTTTAACCTTTTGAGGTTTATACCCATGACATAGCCCCCTCATGCTGCTGGCAGAATACTGGCTTGAGTCACCACCAGTCTGACCTCGTATGATGAGCTCTTTATTCTTGTCCTTCAACTCCAGCATTATAAAAGAAATTATATGAATGATTTATCGTGTTCACTATAAATGCTCCAAGTTCAGACAAACTGTCCTTGTCTCTCTCTTGAAAAAGATGTACAATCCTTTTCATGTGTTGCTCCGGGCCCTCTAGACCAGCTATGTGTGTACGCATGTGTTTGTATGCCTGCAGCTATATGTAATCTTTTCATCCCACGTTTTGTCTTCCCACACAGCTAAGTATAAAAATCCAGAAAGTAGTGTATAAGCTTTCTAGATTCATGGTCTCAAAAGCAAATCTTGCAGTTTCCACGCTCACTCCCAAGCTATCACCCATTTCTAGGGTGGTTGTGGAACGCTCATGACAAAACTAATCTCTTGTTCCCTCCAGTTCTGCAAAAAGGTACACGCCGAATGGAGCTTGGGAGCTGAGAGGAACATCGCATCAGAATGAAATAACCTTTTCTTATTCATTCAAGGTATAAATCATTCCTGCTCTGAGTTGAATTTTATAATCACTGTCACACTCCACTGCATTTAAACAAATCCATGCACTGTGGCGTGATGCATAGCTCCTATATGGAGGGAATTAAGGAGAATATTTTTGTTGTCAATATAAAATCATACATTGGTCAGGTCCTCCAACCTGAAGGAAATGAGTAACTGCATCGGCTCACAAAATGACTTAATCAAATAAAAGCAAACAACAGGCCTGAACTGCCTGAAAAATATCGTCAAATATTTGGGGGAAGTAGTCTCTGACAGATACCATGGCGTTCCTAGTAAGCAGAACTTCATTTTTATTCTCTAATCAAAATAAAATAAGCCTTCTGCACAAGGAATAATCATGGATTCAGTGTATTTGGTTTAGAAGGAGGGAGAGAACCAAGCCAGTTAGGAAAAGGAGCCATTGTTAGCACAGCTCAGCCTCCAAAGAGCTCTTTTTTTTTTTTTTTTTATTTCAGCATATTATGGGGGTACAGATGTTTAGGTTACGTATGTTGCCCTTGCCCCCCCCCCGCCCCCCTAAGTCCGAGTTTCAAATATGTCCATCCTTTGGGTGGTGCGCATTGCATTCTTTGTGTATGCATATACCCGTCCCCGCCCCCCCCCAACATCCATCACTCTTTCTTATCCTGAGAGATGGACTTTGGAAAGACGTGTAATACAGCCTGTTACAAACCGTGTTCCGTCATAAAAGACTTCACCGGCCTCAGTTAATCTGCTTGTTTATGTCCTGTTCAGATGGAAGCAATTGGAGGACAGAGGGAATTAAAATATTTCCATGACAACAGTTTTTATTAAGGGAAGAAAATGCTAGAATTCTTTTTATGACCAGGCTGTTCTGAAATAAATAATGGTCAAAAAGGTTATTCATTAGTTTTTTTTTTAACCCAAATAATGTTCCAATGATTAGTTAAAATTGAGGACTAATATCCAAGACTCCTGAATCCTCATTAAATACGTCATTTAATGACTCTATCTTCCATTCTCCCAGCAGGAAATAGAGATCATAACAGTAATGCCATGTAGGAGTAGTCTTAAGATTGATTAGCTCATGTTGGTAAAGTACATTTTGAGGGAGTAAAATAAAAAAATGTTATAAGATTTTATAATGTCATTACCAGTTTCGTAAAAAAAAATCTAATGTATTTTGTGCTCATTGTGCCTGAAATTTATGGGCTTTAGCTCTTCCTTCTAAAATGTAGTACCTGTAAGGCCATTTCGAATTGACTTTATTGGTATCTCCTGAATCCTAGTTTAAGCAACACACACACACACACACACACACAACCTGACAGCCGCAAAGACACAAACACACTATGAGCCTTCCATAGAGATGACCAGAATCCACACTCCGGTTTCATTTCTTGCTTCCATCCTATTTTTCACTAATTTAGAAAATGAGACCACATTTGCAGCTATGAATTCTTCAGCACAGTTCCAAAATTTGACTTTGTTGTTAATTATATATTTAGATAAGCAGAGAAAGATTATATAACGTACTTAGATTATTAATTTTTTAAATAAGATTCAGTAGGAATGTCACAATTAGTGAGTGATACTGAGTATGTTATTCTACATAGTGACAAGAAAGTATTCTTGGGGTCATAATTAATATTAATTATCTTCATATTCTATTATGGACTTCCAGATAATAAAGTACATAGTAAAAGAAAGTTCACTTTGTCTTTTTTTTGGTAAATCCCTTTTATTTATCTTAGTACCAAACACAAAAATCTATTACATGGGCAAATTAATATTTTTTTTGTATAAAACAATACCGGCAACAATCACCCTATACGATAGGTAGTATTTTACAGAGACGGAAACTGAGTCCCAGAGAAATTAAGGAGCTAACTTGAGGTCACACTGTCAGGATTAGAACCCAGGCAAATCTGATGCAATCCTGCCTCGCACAGTTCACGGCTTGGGTGTTTCTGTCTCCGTGTCTGTACGGTAGAGGGACTGCCTTCTGTGACATACACATTCCCCAACAATTCACTGAGCTTGTGTGCCCAGCACCGAGCAGCCCCTGTCCTCAAGGAGTTTGCGTTGGAGGATGAGTGAGAACACATCTACAGGACTGTGACTACCATCTCCATGTTGTGAGGTCTCCCTCCTTCCAAGATGGGTTTGTCTTCTCAGGCAATGATTCCTACTTTCCTCCGGGTTCTTTGATAGGCGGGCTCATCTCTTGCTGATGGTGCCATTGTCGCCCAGTACTATACGCCCCCATTGCTCCCTACCTAAGGCCCTGCACTCAATGGCAATATCAACAGAATATTCCAGCTCCCCCTCGCCTTCCCAGACCCCAGGCAGCACCTCACAGCCCAGGATCCAGTCTCAGCCTCTATCCCCCTCTTTGGTCTCTGACTGCCCCACCCCTCCCTTTCCCCATAGCCCAAGTCCCAGAGACCCCCAGTTTACCACAGTCATGACTCCAGACTCAGCCACACTCCGACCAGCCTCAGAACTAGGTGGACCAGGTCAGGGTTGGTGATGGGGGGAGAACCAGGGCAGTGGTTGAGATTGGAACAATGAGAGAGAATGCAGCCCACGGACAGGGCCAGAAGAAACTCAAGAAAACGTGAAAGGTTAGGGAGAAATGCCATTAATCAGAAACTAGAGGAAGCTGGTGCTGTGGTGTGTGCCCGTAGTCCTAGCTACCCCACAGGCTAAGGCTAAAGAATTGCTTGAGCCCAGGAGTTTGAGACTAGCCTGGGCAGCATAGCAAGACCCTATCTTAAAAAAAAGAAGAAGAAAAGAAGAAAGAAACCAGAATATGACAGGGCCTGTGAAAACCCTGAATGAAGATATTTCTGGTTATGGCTCTTTGTAACTGGGGCAAAGACAGGTCCCAGGTGAATGAGTAAATGATTCCTGCACAAAACCAAGGCCATTCATGAACTTGCTTTCCTATGCTTTTTAAAGTGTTATACTGGAAGGGGAGGGGGAAGCAGGGATGAGGGGAATCTGGACTCCAACTTAGAAACACATTTCTGTCCTGTAGACAGCTACTGTATTTTTGGAATAAAAAAATCACTATACATGCTTGAAAAGCAAAACAAGTGTGCTTTGGAAAGGAGACAGACCATTTAAAACCTCTTCTCACCCATACAATCTAGGAGGTGTGGTCCCCATAGCCACACAGGGACCAGCACTCTTCACGTGGGGAACATAAAATGGGTGAGATAATCTCATATTCTTCTCTAATTCCCAGTTTCCTCATTTCAGCTGAGGTCTTTCCACAGTCTAAGAATGTCTGACTCCAGGCTTCTTTATTTAAAATCAAGGAAAAGTTAAGGAGGCTTGTGCTCCTCAAAGGTATTAATTGCGTCCGATATTTGAGCAGTGGTTAATCTTTTCACAATTTTTTTTTGTTTTGAGACAGAGTTTCACTCTGTCACCCTGGGTAGAGTGCAGTGGTGTCAGCCTAGCTCACAGCAGGCTCGAACTCCTGGGCTTAAGCAATCCTCGTGCCTCAGCCTCCCAGAGTGCTAGGACTACAGGTGTGCGCCACCTCACCAGGCCATCAGTGGTTAATCTTAAACCTCCCATAAACTTTTAAATAAGTTTGGTCTTGGCTTTCCCGTCTGTAAATTGGGGATAATAATATCTCTCCTAGGCCAGGCGCGGTGGCTCACACCTGTAATCCTAGCACTCTGGGAGGCCGAGGCGGGCGGATCGTTTGAGCTCAGGAGTTTGAGACCAGCCTGAGCAAGAGTGAGACCCCATCTCTACTAAAAAAATAGAAAGAAATCATCTGGACAACTAAAAATATATATATAAAAATATTAGCCGGGTATGGTGGCGCATGCCTGTAGTCCCAGCTACTCGGGAGGCTGAGGCAGTAGGATCGCTTGAGCCCAGGAGTTTGAGGTTGCTGTGAGCTAGGGTGATGCCACGGCACTCCAGCCCAGGCAACAGAGTGAGACTCTGTCTCAAAAAAAAAAAAAAAAAAAAAAAAAATCTCTCCTACCATCAGCTGGAAAAATGTTTTGCCAAGCATAAGTGCTATTAAAATTTATGCTACAATAACAAGAGGCTAGGTCAGCCAGCTTCAGCCCTGGCAGCGTGTTACAATAATCCAGGGAGACTTAAAAAGTACCATCACAAGGGCCCTACCTCTAGAATACTGATTTAATTCCATCAGGAATGGGACCTGGGCCCCAGAGCATTTTTAAATTCCCTAGGTCCTTCGATGTGCGGTTAAGGTGAGAAATACTTCAGTTGATTAATTTTAAAAACACCTAGTTCTCATTTGGTTTGAATATGATTCCTCCATTTAAATCAGCATTTTTAAAAAAGTTATGCAAATAAACACAAGTGTGCTGCTTCTCCCTTCAGATGGGATCGACGGCACATTGGCCGTTATGCCACAGCCAGCTGCACGGTGCAGGGGGCATTATTCCACTGGGAACAAAACATGTTTTCATTTTGTTGTTGTTGTTGTAGCTTGTTTCCACTCACACAGTCCCCACACTCCAGCCTCAATATAGGGCAGTGTTATCTATTTTATAACATCATTTCTCCTTTTGGCTTTAGACATGAGGTAGGAAAAGCTGGCCTGAAATACACCCAGGGACCAAACTCGCTTCTGCAGCATCACTGCACCAGGCGCCAGGATGTGAACCCCGCAGTGGGAGGAGGTGATGTACAGTGATGGCAACGTTGCAGTTACGATGAATAAGGTCCGCGTGAGTGGAAATCTACGAAAACCTCGGTCTGCAAGTTTACGAGACCTGTCTGAAGGCTGATATACAAAACAACCACAGTATTTCCAACCTGCACTTAGCACAGTTGGTTTTTTACGCCTCAGGTGCCTGATGTGCACATTCCCAACCTAAAAGATTGATTCCCTTCCTGGTTCTCCTCAGGACATTTTATTCCTATGCTCCGGTGACTTTTATAAACGTTTATAATCCATTTCACTAGACGTAAATCAAGCGGCGGAACCTGATCGGCTATGGGGAGCCCCACGCTCTCTCTGTAACTGTGTGTACATCTTCTCTAGTTAAGTACTAGAATAACACCCCGCAGAACGAAAAGAGTAACAGCACAGGCGCAGGGAGAAGCCCTTTTCTGGTTTTCATCTAAACACATGTCACACACATTTTCAGAAATAAAACAAGCTAAAACATTGACATTGACTACCTTTCCAGATAGTCCCAGGCCTTTATTTTTTTAGCCTATGCCTTCTGAAAGTGGACCATTTTTATAAGTAACAAACAAAGGGTAGTAGAAATCGTTGCAGCTAGCATTTATTGAGTTCTTTACCACACGCTGGGTACTGTACTAAGTGCTTTATAGGTTTGACCTTGACTATAAGCCTACAAGTAGGTGCTACTGTTGTCCCCATTTTGCAGAAAAGGAAACTGAGATACGAAACGCTAGGATCTTCACGTCTGACCCAATTCCAGAGCTTATGTGCTCGGGAATTATCCATGAAGCCCTCTCCATCTAGAGAGTACACATTCTGCTTGTGCTTTCTTAAAAATGTAGAAACACATATCCACTCCTTCGACAAATCTATGTTGAGGACCTAATGCACGTCATGTCGTGTACTGAGAAACTCAGGAATTGAAGAAACTATGGAATCGAATAAGACAGTCATGGGCCCTGCTTCCCAGAGGTGACAGTCCAACTGGAAAGACAGGTGTTCCGTAATAGCCACGGAAATCATTGTTTAAGTGCAACTGTGATAAAAAGCCAGGAAGAGAAGTAGAGCGAAGGCAGGAACAGCTGAGAGTGGGTAGGGTGATATTGCAGGTTGGAAAAGTCGGGGTTAAGCCCCGATGAGTGCTTACGATGGGATAGGCATTGTTCCAAGCACCTTACATGTGCCATTTTATGGATATTTCACAACAGTTCTTTGAACTAGGTACTCTTATTTTCTTCATTTTACAGAGGAATAAATTGAGCACTGATGGGTTAAATAACTTGCCCAAGGTCACACACTGAGATCAGACTTTCGCCGCTAGTATTAAGGCTACCTAGAGGTTCCGACTGGCCCTCCTGCTGAAAACAACTATAAATAGCCTGTATGAAAAATATATTTTTCTAAATCTTGAAAGCATTTTAAGAGCTGACCTGATAATAAAGAGCTATTAGGCTAAAATATATGTAAAGGTAGGAAACTCCCAAAATAAGCAGAACGTTGAGAGTGTTTTCTGAACTTGAACTCCAGTTGTCAAGGGGTACAACTTAGATAAAGGGGCAAAAAAGACAAAGCCCAGGGCTTGCTCCAGCAAGGAATCTAATAGGAGATCTCCCACGCACAAAGTCGGGTCCTAACCTTCAAGTCTAATGATGAACCGGAATAACCTCACCCCCAAAGAAAGTCTTCTTGGACCTGAGCACTTCAGGAGGAATTAAACCTCTGGCCCAGAGAAGCTGTAATGAAAAACAAGTCTTGCCATGGATTTATAACCCAAATTCTCATCACCCAGGTAGCCCAGGAAACCTTAAGCTATACGCTTATTTTACAGTTGTTCCAGACTGTTAACATTTTGGAGAAACTGGTGGAAGCAAATGTAAATATCAGGGAGCATCACTTTCATCTTAGGCCTCAGGTAATTCCCTCTAATAATTTCCTAAGGAAAATACGTGGCTCACAGTAATGAATGAATGAATGAACATTCAAGGAAACCAGGTACCACGAGTGAAAGACAACCAATAGAAAAGAAGAGGGCAAAACAGATCCACAACATGTCAGATAGTTAAATTATCCAAAAGAAATTAATTTTAAAAATATGAAGCCTGTATATCAATATAGCAAAATTGCACTTGTATCCCATGAATATATATTAATAAAAAATAAGTGGCTCATGCCCGTAATCCAGCATTTTGGGAGGCTCAGGCGGGAGGATCTCTTGAGGCCAGGAGTTTAAGACCAGCCTGGGCAACACAGTGAGACCCCATGTGTGTTGCTGAGCACCTGTAGCCCCAACTACTTGGGCGGCTGAGGTGAGAGGATCACTTGAGCCCAGGAGTTCGAGGTTGCAATGAGCTATGATCATGCCACTGCACTCCAGAGTGAAAAAAAAATATGTAAAAAAAAAAAAAAAAACCAAGTAGACAAGCTTGAAAATATCTTCAGGGAATAGGAAACAATCAAAAAAAGCTAGCAGATTTTAAAATTAGAACTTACAGAAATAAAAAATTCAGTAATTGAAATTAAAAACTCCATGGACATAAGCATTATGCATAACTAGTGAAAGAGTTAATGAACTGGCAGATAGGTCTGGAGAAATCATACAGTCTGCAGCTCAGAGAGAGGTGAAAACGATAAAAGGGTTGTGAAAAGGTACAAAAGACACAGTTAAAAAGTCTCACGTTTGTCTATCAGAGTTGTGGAAGAGAGGAGCGTGAGATTGGGGCTCTAATATGGAACCTGAATTTTATCTTGAGAACAGTAACAAACCCTTGAAAGACTCTGAGCAGGGCACAGATGAGGGCTGCTTCAAAAGACGGTGCAGTTGAGTGACTGCTCCTCGGTATTTGGCTGAGGGGTGAAGGGCTGAACTGCAACTTGTGTTCAACCTCGCAGGCCACCTGCCTGGTGAGGGGTTGTAGCTGTCTGAAGGAAGGGGCGCATTTTTCTGATTCCTACAGAGACACTGCATGGATAGGCACAGCCTGGCTCTGACGGAACGGGTTTCAACTTTTGCTCTTCGGGTGTAGTGTAGAGAGTGGCTTCCCTCCCAAAACAGTGGTATCCGATCAGTTTTTCATCTTTTCTCCCAAAGGTCATACTCCCAGACTTTTCTTCTCTACATACAGCCAAAAGGTCACACTACTAAGAAACAATTAACACATAACCATGTTCGTTTGTTTCACGGAGATTGATTATAGCCAAGTATTGTCCTCGATCTAGATTCTGCCTTACCCAGAATTCTGCTACTGTCTTCTTCCATCGTCATTTTCTTTCTCTTCTCCTCCTTCCTGAATACATTTCAGGGCGGAAAAGGGAATGTCATCTTCTTTTTCACCTTGGCGGAGTATGCAATGCAATACGCACATCAATTTGCATTCTGAAGCATGTAAGCTATTTTAACTACCGTTATCTAAAAGATAATCACTGTTCATGACTTTGTGTACTGTCTTATCTGAAGTCCCTGAGCAAAAGAGCAATTCAATACTTCATCAGCTGACACATTATATTACATGAAGTTTAATGAATAAAGGATGGTGGCTGGTTAATAGCCCAACTTGAAATATTATGAAAGAGGGGCAATTAGAATGAGATCATTTACAACTCTCAGAACAGGAATTAGTGGTAGAAAACAAAGACAGACATTTATGTGGTGCTAATTATACTGAAGGAAAATGAGGCTGGAAGTTGCAGTTCTTGCTGGTGTCTACTAGGAGGTAGGAGCTAAGTTCTGGGTAAGGAGTGGGTGGCCTCTGTACTTGGACTTTCAGTGAGCAGAGACAGAGTTAAATGTGCATAGTCATGGGTCTTGGAAAAGGGGCTTGAGGAAACCACAGTTACCCCAAATGTCCAAATCCTCTGAGTCCCTCTCCTGCAAATGACCAGCAGGGCCAGCCCCAGCTATAAGAGCAGAAGGCAGCAAGCATTTGCATGTCAGAGAACCACTGTCAGGAAGTGAGAGCACCTTATTTGCAGTAAATCAGGACACATTTATAGCTTCTAATGGAAACTGCAGGGAAGAGAGATGTTTCTACTGAAGAAGGGATGGTAAATTGAATTAATTACACAGTACCCATTAGTACTAATTAAAGATGTGTAATGCATGATTGGTATTTTCTTATTTAGTATGCTCTCAGCTGCTCATTTTCTTCAGCGAACACAGAAAATATTAATAAGGGTTTTCATAGACTCCCTTTAAACTTTGGAATCCGAGTCTCCCTGTACCATGTAGCTGAAAGTACTTAACTTCCTAATTTTCCTTTTATAGGGAAATTCTGGATCCTACCCTCTTAGCCAAGGTCTTATTGCACTCACATTTTTAAAAAAGGGCTTGTTAAATCCATCACTAAGGTATTTGTATGCAGGGTTATCTCGCTCTCGTCTGCTATTCCACTTCCCCAGAAAAAATAAGCCGAACCCACAACCCTTGGGTTCTGTGCCAAGTGACGGAGAAACAATGATGAATAAGACACAAACTCGTTGTTTAAAAGGATGTTGCTCTGAAAGGGAGACAGCCATAGAAATGAATCACATAATTCAATATGGTCAGCGATCAAGTAAATCTTTAGTCCCCAAACCCTGGTCCCTAGCCCGCTACCAGTCCATGGCCTGTTAGGAATGGGGACACACATCACCACCTGAACTCTGCCCCCCGCCCCCCATTCCATCCGTGGAAAAATTGTCTTCCATGAAACTTAGGAACCGGGCTGCACAGCAGGAGGTGAGTGGTGGGCAAGCAAGAGAAGCTACATCTATATTTACAGCTGCTCCCCATTGCTCGCATCACCGCCTGAGCGCCGTGCCGCCCTCCCCCATCCATGGAAAAATTGTCTTCCATGAAACTGGTCCCTGGTGCCAAAAAGGTTGAGGACCACTGAAGTAGATGATTGTACAATGTCTAGCTGTAGTCCAATGGAAAGAATACTTTGTTCATTTTAAAAGTATTTATTAAGTACCTAAGTACCTACTGTGTGCCAAACACTACGTTAGGCATTGAAGGAGATGAAGGGGAAAAAACATTCTTACGCCTTTTCTCAATGTGGGGGTAGAAAAAGAAATAATTTTAGGGATTTTCAGAAGTGTTAACAACAGTAACTATTACTTAAATATTCCTAACACAGATCCCACTACCTAGGTCCCAGTGGTAGAAGAGAGAGACCAAGAAGAGAAGATCTTTGCCAAACTACCCTTCCAGCCCAGAGAAATCTCTTACTCCAGGAGCTAGGATGTATTGGTTCAGGCGGTTATTTTCCTCTGATATTCCAGAGCATTGCAAGGACATGTGGCCATATTAGGTTCATTTTTATCAGAGGTCACTAGCAGGGCTTTCAGCAAATGTTTAACCAACAGGTTTGCATTTTACCAGCAGTATAGCTACCATAATCTCTCCTTGCTGACAGACTCGCGGGTCAGAGGTCACTAGCAGCTTTCAGAATAGTTATTGATTTATGAAGCCAAATATTCCTTGGTCCTTGCCAAACATAGATGCCATTCTTCACTCACAATATGCAGTAGTTGCTACCTGGAGAAAAAAATAATTCTTCTAAGCCCTGTCGTATAATAGAATTGTAACAATAATGTGTATGTTGCTGGCATCTGATTTCATTCAACACCCAGATTAACTGCCTTTCAAAGAATATGTTGACTTTGCCACCGCCTTAGTCAGTATTTACTTTGGGATCAATATACAAGTCAAAACGTTAAAGACGGTGCCCAAAGCCTTCGGATTAAACAAGCTTCAGACAGGGAGGAACTAAAGCAACGTAATGAGAAGAATCACATGTTGCCTTTTAACGGCAGCAATTTTGCTTTCGAAACATGAGTCAGGATTTACTCAGAGGAAAAATTAGACTTTGGCTGCCCAATTCGATGGCTTGTGCCATGCATCCCGTTTCTTCACTGAGCTGGGAAGTAAACGGGAGTAACATTTGTGATTCACATTTTTATAAATAGCATTCACGGAGCATACCGAAGGCGTGATATGCATGTCACTCAACGCTCATCACACAAACCCTCCCACGCACTCGGGACTGAAAAAAGCTCTCTGCCAGCAGCTCATTACAGCAGCCTGTTCAACCAGAGCCTCAGTTTATACTCGAGGAAGCTGATACTCAGAAAGGTTGGGCAAAATTTCCAAGGGCCATGCTAGGAACCGTAGAACTCTGAGTTGCCGGGCCTCCTGTTTGCTCTCCCATTGCTCTGTTCGTCAATGGAGAAATATTACAGACCTGTGCTTCCCAAACTTCACCTGCATGCAAGTCCCCTGAGGATCTAGTGGAAATAGATTTGACTCAGCAGGTCTGGGGCGGGCCCAAGAATTTGCATTTCCAACAAGCTCCCAGCTGTGCCAACGCTATTGGTGCCCGATCATACTGTGTGAGAAGGCTCCTGATGATGACGTGCACTATGTCCTCTCCAGCTCAATGTCGTCATCATCAGTGGGGTCCTTTTCTAGCTCATTGTGTATAGATTTTGCACTGGTTGTGACAATCTGTCAAGTGTGAAATCTGCTGCAGTTTCTTGTGTTCTGAAATAATGCTGAAGGCATTCATATATAGACCATCTTCTTAGGGACATTCTTAAGTGTCTTTAGGCTGTTTTTCCTGTAATGTGATTCCTGTCACTGTTGAGACACGTACAAAACTGAGGACCAACGTATGGCAGATAAAAGCACAGCATTGTCCTAGCTCAAATACACAAAAGATTAGAAAAATTCCTGACAGAGCCTTTTAAATGTATTTTGGGCCAAGACCGAGATGCATTCTTCAGAGATGCAGCCGGGTGGAAGTGGTCGTTCACTAGGGGTTGGGATACAGGATTCCCGGGTCTCTCTGCCTCTCCCGGGTGGCCCTGTGAGCTGAGGCTTCACGATCCAGATCTGTAAGGGGAATGGTTAGAAGGGAGGCCTCTTAAATTCTAAAGTCTCATGGTTGGTGATGATCAGCATCTTTTTTTCTAGCTTGGCCTGCCACAAAATATAGAATGCTTACCAAAGAAACAGAAAGTCACTTTTCTATTCGGATACCAGGAAGATTTTAACGAAAACAGCTGGCAAATATAAGGCAATTATTGGCTTTCTCAGCTTGCTTGTTGCTCTAGCAGAGTCCTGAGTGAGGAGACCAGGGACAGGCTGTGTTATATGGAGCAAGTTACTTCATCTTTCTGGGTCTCGGTTTTGTCATCTGCAAAATGATGGGACAGTGGACTGGGAAGGAAGAGAAGAGCAAAACCTACCTAACAGGCACAATGAACACTGTTTGGGTGATGGACACACTTAAGCATTACAAAAGGTATCCATGTAACCAAAAACATTTGTACCCCCTTAAGATTTTGAAATGAAACAAAAAATAATGGAATTGATGCTCTAAGTCCATTTTGGTCCTAATGATCCATGTAATACATGAAAACAGTTACAGAATTCTTGAATCTAGTTTTCCTTTCTCATTAGTTTCCTATCTTGACCCATGATGAAGGGAGTGGGTCCCCAGCCATACCCTCTGTCCTTATGGATGGAACAATTGTAAACTGAAGAACAAAGACATACTTCCTACTCTAGTCTTCCTGCCATCATGCTTGGAACAGTTGGCACAATGAATGAATGAATGAATGAATGAATGAATGAATGTTGTTACCACCAGACCAATAGGAAATAGGGATATTGAAATCAGTGCTGTCAACAAGATTGTCCAGGAGCTGTAACACAGGTCTACACTGCATGGAACAGAAGCTGTTGGCCAGAGGGGCAGTGAAAGGTGTTTTCAGCCCCTGAACCCCAGGAGGCCCATATTACCTTAGATGCAAGATGAGTCAGGAAAGAGTGTTATTAGCAAAACTACAATGGTAATAAGAACCCCAGGAGGGAAGAAAACTTAGCAAATTTGAGATCCTCTTTAGCTCTCATTTTAATCCCTAATGCTAAATTTTAATTTGAGTTGGGAATCGGGTTTCATCAGAAGTGCTTCCACAGTGAACAGAGCCTGTGAAATTAGAACACATTTGTAGCCGCCCAGCTTGGTTTCAAGAGAAAAATCCAGTCTTGCAGGGAGGCTATGAACGTTTGGGAATTGTGGGCAGATATAATTAATAGAATCATAGATGTCAGAGCAGGAAGTCTCCTCGTCAATTAGTCCTACCCTTTGTTTTCTGTTCTTCTCGAAGGCAAACTTGGGAAGTGGAAAAGGGAAGAGAAAATTTGCTATGCAAGCGCTGGAAGCCATTGCCATCAGACTTAGTGCCGGCCCTGGGAAAACAGGGAGAAGACCACCTTTAGATCAGCAAGTATTGAAAATGTACATTCTTAGCCCATTTCATGTAAACATTAACCTCAGGGCCCCAGGGTAGGGCCAGTGACCTGTGTTTTCTCCAAGCTGCTTAGGTGATTCATGGACATCGCCAGTTTGAGAACCGAGCTTTGAGCAATTTGCAGTCGTTCCCGCCTCCACCTGAATAATTTCCTCACCGCAGATCATATGTATGTGACAGGGAGAAAGAGGAGAAACCATGGTTAAATACAGGAGGGTGTTTTGTAATGGTCTGGGGAGAGGCGAGTTTGGCAAGAACAGCACAAATGGGAGGTAGGATGCATTGGAGAAAATCTTTTTATCAAAGCTGTGCTCAGGGTTTGCTTTGATTTAAAAACAATTTTTTTAAAAGATATCTCAGAATCCAAACATGCTTTATAAGATGGCTCTACACAATGAGGAAATGGAATTGCTCTTCAGGCTACCTCACCAGCTCAACTCCTCAAACTAGAAATTAGTTCCACTGGAGGTGGGGCGGGGCGGGAGGAATGTCCCTTGAGCACGTTTTCCAAGACCAGACCTTCCCCTGAGCTGTCCAAACGTCTGAGCACAGCCACGTGCCTTAGCAGGTTTGTCTTTTCTTTTTTCCTTTCACTCCTTTTGTAGACATTCCTAAAAGGAAGACATTTCACTGGACATCCAGCCACCTTTTCAAAGTCACCTAGTGCTTCTTGAGATAAAGGACCGTTGTGATAGCAAAGTTAATAAATAGCGACCTTTTCAAGCTAGGCTTTCCTGAAGATTGGCAGTAATTTATACACTGGGGGCTCGGGGGAATTGAGGAATTCATGTATTTAGTAGGAACGAGCTGAATTCCTCCCACGGGACCAGCACTAGCACTCAAGGAATACAGAAGACACAAAATACAATGTCTCTATTTTCTAAAAGTTTATAGTCTTGTCAGGGAGAGAAAACAGACACAAATAAAACAGAAAGCAATACCAGACCTTGCAAACGACGGTGCCGAAGAGAGTATCATTCATTTAAAAAACTCCTATGTAGCACTAACTGGTTCCCATTTGAAATTCAGCTCAGATGAAAAACGTTCTTTTTGAAATGTTTTCTCCCAGATTATATTAGTAATTTTTTTCCACTTGGCTCCTCCCACTGAGAAGTGTGGTCTATATTCCCCTCCTTGAATCTGGACAGGAGCTGGGGATGATCTCCAGCTGACAATCTGCGGGGTCTCGCAGTCTTACAGCACAAGGAAATGAATTCTGCCAAACACCCGAATAAGCTTAGAAACAGCTTTGCCCAGTTGAGTCTCCAGATGAGAGTGCAGCCCTGGCAACACCTTCATTGCAGCCTCTAAGACCCTATGCGGAAGACCCAGTTAAGCCATGTGGCTTAAGCTTGATCCACAGGCCCTGTGACATAAATGTGTGTTATTTAAGCCATGGTTTGTGGAAATTTGCTGTGCAGCAATAGGAAACCCAAACACCTGGCTACTCTGATGTCGCCACACTGGAGAGACCACATGGAAAGGCCACACTGTGCTAAAGAGGCAGTTCAAGGAGCCCCAACTGGTTCCACCCCCAGCTGTTTGAGTCTCCCTAGCATCAACCGCCTAATGTGTAAATGGACCTTCAGTTGATTCCAGTTTTAGGCCTTCGAGCCCCCTCAAATGACACCAAGTACAGCAGAGACAAGCCATCCCCACTACACCATGTCCAAATTGTACATTCATGAGCAAAATTAAAATTGTTCTTGTTCAAAGATACTAAATTTGGCGATAATTTGTTATTTGGCCACAGTAACTAGAACAAATATAGGTAATCACTCGGATCTCCTCCTCTTACCTTGATCTGCCTTTCCTGGTGTGTTTCCTCGACTTTCTATAACTTTTTCTTTTTTTGAGGCAGGGTCTCGCTCTGTTGCCCAGGCTAGAGTGCAGTGGTGTCATCATGTTAATACTCACTGTAGCCTCAAACTCCAGTGACCCTCCTGCCTCAGTGTCTAGAGGAGCTGGGACTACAGGTGCATGCCTGGCTAATTATTATATTTTTTGTATAGACGGGGTCTCGGGCTATGTTGCTCAGGTTGGTCTCAAACTCCTGGTCTCAAGTGATCCTCCCACCTCGGTCTCCCACAGTGCTGGGATTACGAGTGTGAGCCACTGCACCTGGCTGACTTTCTATAACTTTTGATGATGTCTATGGTGGCTTCTAGCCTCTCGGCATTGATCACTCATCAGATCTTGCTTTCTGGCTGCTAGACCTTGGTTACTTGGTTGTCAGGCTTCCCTGTGTGCCTCATACGTTGAATGCTGTTCCCACCCTGATCCAACAGAACCATTCTAGGAACACAGGTGAAATTCACACAACACTCAGCCTTACCCCTTCTATAAATGTATCGTAATGTATTTATGTGTTTCCATACCCATTAGCCCCATCAGACCATGTGCTCCTCCAGATCAGTGTCTTTGTAATTCTGGGTCTAATTCAGGATGTAAATGGTCAATCTGTTTGATGAATGAATATAAGTTATTTTGCTTCATGGAAATTAAAGATTTGTACAGTAAGACATTTATTTGCCCTTAAAGAACTTACAGTCCAGTACTAAAATAGACGCCCAAATTATAAAAGCTATGGAAGGAAAGAGTAGTACAATGGGCTTGGAAGGTTTCATAGAAGAGAAGAAACTTGAACTTGACATTACAGAGGGATTTGTTGGATTTGGGGGAGAGAAGAGGAGACAAGAAGAGCTTGACAAAATCACGTGGGGGTGTGGAGGGGTGAAGACTGGCATTTTAGGGCCTTAAAGAGATGCTCCTGGCAGAAGCTCTCTGCCAGGAAGAAGTAGTAGTAATGGTCCTTACTTCTACTGTCTTTGTGTGGCTATTGGATCCCACAAATCTTGCTTGTCTGCTTTGTTCTAATTCTATAATCTAGATATATTTTACATTGAGTATCCAGATTTTTCATTAGTCGAAACAATAAACTGCTATGTGGGTAGTTTATTAATCTATATTGTTAGCTAATTCATTCCATATCAATCCCTACTAGATGAAACTCCAGTGGAATTCCAATTCATCACTAGATAGATTAATTTGATGTATGAAGAAAGTTCTACAAATTGCAAAGCCTTAACACTTAAATTTCTTAAGCCTTGAGAAGACTTGTGAATAAAGTTGAATACTATAACTCAAGGATGCCCACACCTCCTGGGATTTAAGGTTCATGTAATCTCAGGTATTATAATGTTAATAATTCTGACCTCACCAGAGCTGGTTGAGGTATAGTGAGATTGAGAAGTGTGTGTATTAACTTGGAAAATCTGAGTTGCATGGTTGTTATGGCAACAAGTACTGTACAAGTTATGTCAGAGGCTTTTTACCACGAAATAAAAAAGGAAGCAAGTCCATCATCACGGAATCTAGATACTTTTAGCCCAGTGACGAAGCAACACTTTCAGCATGGGAAGAGTGACACCTCTCAGGCCACATTGTACAGGGGCAGGAAACCATTCGCCTTTGGGAGGAGGCTGGGAATTGAGTGGAAGGACTGGAGTCAGGTTACAGGAGACAGGGACATACGTACTTGCATTAGAATGGCACCCCATCTGTCAGGGTGGTCTGAGTTATGCTGCAGAAACCACCTCAAATCTCAGTGGCTTAAAACTACAAAGAGTATCTGTGGCTCAGGCTGCTTATCTGTCACGGGTCATCTGAAAGGCTCTGTTTCTGTTTTACTTCACGTGAGGACACAGGCTAGGGGAAGTTCCATCTCTGTGTGTTCAAGATTTCCAAGATGGCCAAAGTAGAAAAAAAAAAAAAAACCCATGGTGTCATCCACTGGCTTTTGCCTAGAAAAATATCACTTCTAGTGACATTATTTTGGCCAAAGCAAGATACACAGCCACACTAATTTCAAGAAATGCAAGTTATACCATATGCCTGGAGAAAGAACTTGCAAAACTGAGTGAAGAATCTCAGTGACCAGCACATCGACATGCCTTCTCATCCTTGGCACTACTGACATGTGGCCTGGATACTTCTTTGTTGTGGGGGACTGTCCCGGGCATTATAGAATGTTTATTTAGCAGCATCCCTGACATTTACCCACTAGCTGCAAGTAGCATCTTCTCCCCAAGTTCTGAGAATCAGAAATGTCTCCAGGCATTGCTAAAGGTTCCCTGGGGGACAGGAGGCAAATTTGCCCCCAGCAGAGAACCACTGGTTTAGAGTCTACCTTTCCAGACTCTGGATTTACACTGCTAAGGTTTGAGTCTTGGCTCTTTCTCTTACTAATTGTGTGAGCTTGTGCAGTTCCTCAGCCTTTCTGGGCCTGTTTTCTTTTTTTATATGTCAAATGAGGATACAGGTAGTACTTCTGTCATAATGTTGTTACAGAGTTTGAATGGGGTAATAACAATATTTGTAAGGTACTTAGAACAGTACCTGGCATAGAGTAAAATGTATAAAATTTTCTTTTGGCTTAAAGTTGCCTTTTCGAGTGGCCTGTAATCTGCAGCAATACCTGTAGCTTCAGGTTTGTTTGTGTTTCATGTCACATTGAATATGCCATTTCAGCAAGTGAATCATCAGTGTTTTATATTAATTACACACGACAGATCTTTAGTTCCATATGCGTTACCTTGGCTAAGAACAACTCGGTTCAGTTCTACAGGGTTAGAAATGAAGGGGAATTGGGCTCATGACGGTGACTCAACAGACATATTTCATAAGCTTTGCTTCTGCCCTTTTCTTTCATATGATGTCTGTGGAAAATATTTGTAGGGAGCAAGAAGTCAAAGTCCATTCTTTTTCATTGGAACGCTTAGCCAGAGCAGAGTGCTACTAAGGTTTAGGTCAAATGTGTTTAATCCCTACAAGCAGAGACCCGGGACAGGCTACTAGCCCAGAAGAGCCAATCACGGCCACAATAGGGTAGTGGGCAAGAGCCAGGTGACCTCAGAAGCGGGGAGACCCCAGTCAGCTCAAATATCTTGCTTTAGAATTCTCATGTTGTCGCAATGCAGTTCAGCAAAATTCATTCAATGTCTGTTTATTCGGGTGGCTCTGGTTAGTGACAAGCACAGGGCTGACCCTTCGTCGCTGCTCAATAAATGTTTGTGCAATTAAAGGCACCGTGCTTTGGAATCAGCCAGTTTTGAGCAGAGGAGGAGGAAAGGAAATTGGTTTGCCATCTGGCATTTAAAAAATGAGGAACAAATGCACCTACTTTTTCTTCCTCTCGAAACTTCACAAAAATGATGTTTAAAAAAGACATAAACCCATAAGAATGGGGAGCATGCAAGAGAAGACAACAGCAACTACACTTTGCAGGTTGGAGACACGGCTGGCAAAGGCACTTAGCAGAACAAAACAGCTGAATTCCAAGCTGTCACTGTGGAAAATAAAGACCCCGCCTGTTCTGTAATACAGAATGGATGGCCCGAAGCCTCCAAAATTGGTGGCACCTGGTACCTTTGAAATTGAGGGATAAACAGAGATTGTGGCCAGGTGCAGTGGCTCATGTCTGTAATCCCAGCACTTTGGGAGGCTGAGGTGGGAGGATCCCTTGAGGCCAGGAGTTTGAGACCAGCTGGAGTCATACAGGGAGATCTCATCCCTACAAAACATTTAAAAAACTAGGGGGCTGTGGTGATGTCTGCTTGTAGTCCCAACTACTGGGAAGGCTGAGGTGGGAGGATCACTTGAGCCTAGGAGGTTACAGTGAGCTATAATCAGGCCACTGCACTCCAGCCTGGGCAACAGAGGGAGAC
>NW_012149396.1:7053026-7090795 GCF_000956105.1 Propithecus coquereli | reverse complement strand
TGTCACCTGGGCTAGAGTGCCATGGTGTCAGCCTAGCTCACAGCAACCTCAAACTCCTGGGCTCAAGCGATCCTCCTGCTTCAGCCTCCCGAGTAGCTGGGACTACAGGTGCGCTGCACCACACCTGGCTAATTTTTATTATTTGTAGTAGAGTCGGGGTCTTGCTCTTGCTCAGGCTGGTCTCAAACTCCTGAGCTCAAGCGATCCTCCCACCTTAGCCTCCCAGAGTGCGAGGATTACATGCGTGAGCCACTGCTATCGGCCTTAAATCTGAAAATTTCTGAATTTTGAAATATGCTCACCCTAAGAGTTTCAGCTAAGGGATTTTGTATCCATGTCAATAAAAATAAAATCTAAAAGAAAAAGGGTAAGACAGCATGGTAAGGACTCATTCTTATTATAAAAAGGTATCTCTTTCTCCCTAATTTATCAATACATTTTCCCAAATTAATTTTAACAACCCAACAGAGATTTTCCCCCCTCATTGGAACTTGACAAGCTAACCTTAACATTTATTTGAAAGAGCAAGGGTCAAAACAAAACAACAAACTTACAAGAACAAGGTAGAGGGATTTTTTCTATCAGATAAGATAATCACAGCAATGCATAGAGTGACTCAGGGACAGGAAAATAGACCAATGGGACAGAATTGAAGCACAGACACAGGCTCACTCTGCCACTTGGTAAATGACAGAGGTGGCACGTCCAGGTAATGGGGAAATATTTTTAAAATTAATGAATGGTGCCGAGACGATTGGTTATCCATACAGAAGAGAATGCAATTAGGTCCCAGGGGTGTTGAGATTAAATAAATATAAACATGTTTTCATCCTCAGTCCTGGCTCATAGCTTCCATAGCCCTTGTCTTTTGTTATAACATTGGGTGTGTCAGGCCTGGGGAAACCCCATCCTGCCTTCCTTTCACCTGCCCAAGGCAGAGAGCTCTACTCTTCCCCTATCTTTCTGATTGTCAGCCATAAAACTCTCATTCCAGAGAAGGTCCTGCCCCATACCCTGGAGGCTAATCACAGTTCTACGTGGTGGTGCATAAAGACCCAGGAGGACAGCACGGAGAGCTTCCGGATAGCTGAACAGGAGGAGGTTCCTGGAGGGTGGTGCACCCAGGAATGGCATGAAAGCTCCGCACCCCTCCCCCCATTCCTCACCCCAAGCATCTCTTCATCTGTATCCTTTGTACTATCCTCTATAATAAACCGGGAAATGCAGACAAGTGTTTCCCTGAGTTCTGTGAGCTGCTCCAGCAAATTAATTGAACCCAAAAGGAGGTTGTGGGAACCCCAACTTGAAGCCGATTGGTTAGAAGTTCTGGAGGCCCGGGATTGCAACTGGCGTCTGAAGCAGGGGACAGATTTGGAAACTGAGCCCTTACCCTGTGGATCTATCTCCAGTTAGATAGTGTTGGAACTGAATTAGATGACATCCAGCTGGTGTCCACTACTTGGTGTGTATATGGGAAAACCCACATTTGGCCACAGAAGGCTTCTTCTGTGTTGACTGCTGCGGTATGAGAGCAGAGGAAAATCACGGTTTGAGTTTCTCCAAACAGTCCCTAACCCTACACCATACACAAGAATCAATCCCAGGGAGATTAACATCTAAATGAAAAAAGCAAACATTGTTTCAAAAGCAGGAGAATATCTTTAAGCATCACAGCAGAGAAGGCTTTCTTAAATAAGCCTTACAAAATATAAACATAAAAAATGCAAATAAAATTCAACTACTTGAAAAGATAAAACTTCTGTGCAACAAAGGATACAATAAAGTTAAGAGACAAGCCTTAACATAGAAGCCTTAACATTCATTTCATTTGAAATGAACACAATGAATACAGGATTAATATCCAGATTATATAAAGAACTCCTACAAATCAATAAGAAACACAAAAACAACCCAATAGGAAAAAAAATGGTCAAAGGACAGGAACAGCCAATTCACAGAAGAAATATGAATGGCCAATAAATATATGCAAATACATTCAATCTCACTAATTGAGGAAATGCTTGTTAAAACTACAAGAAACTGCCATTCTATTCTTAACGGGTTGGCAAATATTAAAATGATTGCCTAAGTTAAATGTTGATGAATTGGTGGAACAGTGGTGATTATCAAGTCCTGGTGCTGGGACTATAAATTGGTACAATCACTTTGGAAAGGAATCCAGTAACGCCTTTAATGTTGAAGCTGTGCATTTCCTGCAACCCAGGGTTTCCACTCCTGGGAGTCTATGTCAGAGAAGCTAGTACAACACCCATGAGCATAAGCAGAAACGTACAACATTGTTCTTGGCAGCATTATTAGTGACAGCACAAAAACTGGGAACAGCCTAGATTTCCCTCAAAAGGGAAATGGAGTAATAAGCTGTGGCTTTGGCATACAATGAAATACTATATCACTGTTAAAGACGATGAATTAGAGCCTCATGCATCAAGATGGATAAATTTCAAATTTCGAACAGTAACAGCAAGTTTTAAAAGAATACATACAATATACCATGGAAACAAAGTTAAAACTATGCAAAACTATATATACAATTAAATTTTGTTGTTAGACAGGGTCTTTTTTTTTTTTTTGAGACAGAGTCTCACTCTGTTGCCCTGGCTAGAGTGAGTGCCGTGGCGTCAGCCTAGCTCACAGCAACCTCAAACTCCTGGGCTCAAGCGATCCTTCTGCCTCAGCCTCCCGAGTAGCTGGGACTACAGGCATGCGCCACCATGCCTGGCTAATTTTTTCTATATATGTATATATTTTTAGTTGTTCAGATCATTTCTTTCTATTTTTTAGTAGAGACGGGGTCTCGCTCTTGTTCAGGCTGATCTCGAACTCCTGACCTTGAGAGATCCACCCGCCTCAGCCTCCCAGAGTGCTAGGATTACAGGTGTGAGCCACCGCACCCGGCCGTTAGGCAGGGTCTTACTCTGCTGTCCCAGCTGGAGTGCAGTGGCATGATCATAGCTCACTGCACTTCAAACTCCTGGGCTCAAGCGACTCTCCTGTCTCAGCCTCCTGAGTAGCTGGGACTACAGGCACACGTTACCACACCTGGCCAATTTTTAAAATCTTTTTGTAGAGACGTGGTCTCGCTGTGTTGCTCCTGGCCTAAAGCGTTCCTCCCACCTTGGCCTCCCAGAGTACTAGGATTACAGGCATGATCCACCACACCTGGCCTACACAATTAATTCTTTGCAGATACTTACACATGAGATAAAGTTAAAAAGACACAAATGGGAATAATAAACTTCAAATTCAAAACAGTAGTTACTTTTAGGAGAATATAATATCACAGAAAGATACACACGGTACTGCAACTATGATACATTTGTGTGTGTATATATACTATATATACATATTTTAAATAAACTTTATTTTTGGAGTACTTTTAGGTTCACAGAAAAAGTGAGTGGAGGGATGAGAGTTCCCATATACTCCCTGCCCCCGCATACTCAGAGCCTTTCCTGCTATCATCACCCCTCACCAAAGTGGGACATTTGTCACAATGGATGAACCTATGTTGACACACCATTATCATTCCAAGTCCCTAGTTTACATTACAGTTTATTCTTGGTGTAGTACATTCTATGGTTCTGGCAAATGTATAATGACTTGTATCCATCATTATAGTATCATACAAGTAGTTTCACTACTCTAAAAGTCCTCTGTTACATTTTATTTTTAGTGAAAAAAAGAGAGATACAAATTATACATGGCAAAATGTCAAGGTTTGACAGCTGGATTAAGAGTAAACCTGTGTTTAATAATCAATTCTCTAAAGTCTTCTGAATGGTAAATTATTTCAAACAGAAAAAGATCATAGGTGTCTCTTAGGTGCAACTTTTAAAAAAATACATAGAGATTATATACATACCTTTGGTGTCAGAAGCTCTCTATCATCAAAGAAAAGCAGGTGGGCCCATTCCTCTCCATTCAGCATCTCTCAGCCTTCTCTTGACATTTCTTTTTCCTTGTTTTTGAGACAGAGTCTTGCTGGAGTGCAGTGGCATCGTCATAGCTCACTGTAGCCTCAAAGCCCTGGGCTCAAGCCATCCTCCTTCCTCAGCCTCTGAGTAGCTGGGACTGCAGATGCCTGCCACGAACGCCCGGCTAATTTTTCTACCTTTTGTAGAGACGGGGTCTCGCTCTTGCTCAAGCTAATCTCGATCTCCTGAGCTCAAGCAATCCTCCTGCCTCAACCTCCCAGAGTGCTAGGATTACAGGTGTGAGCCACCTCGCCCAGCAATGTTCATTTTAATGCGATTTCACTGACATAAAAACACACCTGGGATCAGTCCACGCGGCCTGCCCTGGGTCCTAAGTTCCCCAGAAATGAGGGCCTGATACAGATGTGTGGATGGATCACCAGGAATTCGTCTTTGCTGGAGAAGCAGCTCACAGTGAAAGGTCTTCTGATGCCGAGACAGCCAAGCACTGTATTCTCCAGGTTTCAATATGACTGCTGAGCTGTGTGACTGATTCTTTAGGGACAAGCAAACCTCCTTGTCATTACCGTTTTTCCTCATTACTTTTGAATCATGGGGTTCCTCAGGAGAGTACCATTTAGGGGGCCCCAAGAACCTAAAGGAATCCCTTAAATCACTTAATTCTCATGGTGCAGGGGATTACAGTACTGCAGGAATAGAATTTATTAACTAGCCTTACCCCACCCCCTGCCCCAAACATATAATACACATGCATCATAGCTCGCTGTAACCTCAAACTCCTGGGCTCAAGTGATCTTCCTGCCCTCAAGCTTCCTGAGTAGCTGGGACTACCAGTGAGTGCCATCACACCTGGCTAATTTTTAATTTTGTTTTGTAGAAACAGGGGTCTCACTATGTTGCCCAGGCTGATCTTGAACTCCTAGCTTCAAATGATCCTCCCATCTCAGCCTCCCCAAGTGCTAGGATTATTGGGGTGAGCCACCACGCCTGGCCTCCCAGTCACTTTTTTGTTAATGATGTTTCAAAAAATACTAACTCTATTTCAGACTTTATCTGCCATTGCTCATTTTACTACATGCTACTTTCATGGCTGTTTTCTTTCTCTTCTTCCTTGGCTTGGTCTGTAATATACTCATAAACATGCACAGATACACATACACACACAAACATGCTATGTTTTCTATCTTAGCTGTTCTCAGCTGAGAAATGGTTATTATTCTCCCAAGTCACCGATCTTCTCAATTCCCTCTGCCTTCATCTTCCCTTCCCATTTGCTTTCCCAGAGAGGGTCCATGTACCCTCCCAAGACATTATCTGTTCACATTTGGTCCAGATGGGAGTTTCTGCTGCTCAGCCTGTATGTGGTTTCCCTGTCCATTTACATTTCTTTTGGGACTCCACAATCTTCATTTGTGCTTTTGAAAACCTCTAAGCTTCTTCTACACTTTAAAATTGCTGTGTTTAAGTTTTCTTCCATTTATATAGGAACATCTACCAGGCCAGGTTTTCTTTTCATATGTATGTCCTTCTGAGGACTGAGTATTTGATGGTATTTTATGAACATTTAGCTCACACACACACACACATACACACCCCACAGTTCCCATCATTGTGTACATGTTCCCTCACTTCTTTGCTCCCAAGAACTCCTATAATTTGTGGTAGGTGCATTGTATTCAAATTCTTATCTAATTTTTGCTTCACAACTGCCCTAAGAGGTAGAGTTGTTATCTCCATGTAATGGATAATAAAATGGAGGTTATAGGAGGTCGAGTGATCTTTCCCTTAAGACCACACAGGGTTCTCTTTCTGAATAACGAACTGGAATCACTTAAAATAGGATTGGCATAGTCAGAGCACAGAGTTAGAAGAGGAGCTCGGAAATTAGTATTTGAAGATTCCTTGTCTATAGGGAGGAGATTATAGCAATCCTGGTGAGATTACACCAACCCTAGTCATAGGCAGAGTAACTGGGCTTTATCCAAAATAATGTCCTAGACACATTGTCTTAGTCAGTGTGGGATGCTTGGACTCAAGACCAAAGACTTGGCGGTTCAAACAACAAACATGCATTTCCCACGGGTCTAGAGGCTGGAAGACCAAGGTTGGGGTCCCAGCATGGTCTGGTGAGGGCCTTCCTTCTAGTTCACAGACAGCTACCATCTTGCTCTAGCCTCACCCTGCAGAGAGCAGAGAGAGGGAAAGCAAGTGCTCCCACGTTTTTTCTAACAAGGGTACTAATCCCATCACGAAGCCTCCACCCTCATAACCTAATCACCTCCCAAAGGCCTCATGTCCAAACACTACCTCATCGGGCATTAGGGTTTCAACATACGAATTTGGCAGGGGCGTGGACACAAACATTCAGTCCATAGCACGCACATGTGTGAAATTCCAGAACAAGGATAACGAGATAATCCTGGAAGCTTCTAGAAAGAAAAAAGCAAATTACTTACAAAAGAATGAAAAGTGGGTTGATACCAGATGATTTTATCCATGACACTGGATAGTAGATGTCAAGAGAGAAATGACTTCCAAGTCCTAAACCCAGAACGCAGAATTAAGTCCTAAGTCAGACCATCAATCAGATATGAGACTGAAAAAATGACATTTTCAGATATTCAAGACCAAGAAAGTTGATCTGACATGTATACCTTTGGGAAAAAATTCACAAGAGTAATGAAACAGAATCAATTTTATACTGATGCTTAAAATATTAAGTGGTACAGGGACATAAAAATCACTGTCCCTAAGTTCCATTATGGATGAAGTCCCACTATTTTGTTCAAATGGTAAATAATATTTATATTATTTAATTATATTATTATTTATAATTATACTATTGTAAATGCTGCTTATTGGCTCTTGACTTTCAAAATTGACCTATAGACACATCATGGAATATTTATACGTACCCAAAGAGATAGTAACGTTATAAATCTTCATATCATAAAAATAACGGTATAGTTGGCAGAAGTTGGAAGGTAGAGGGAGGGAGAATAGGTGGTGGTTGGTGGGGTCTTACAGAATGGGAAGAAATACTGTTTAGAGTTGAAAGATCAAGAAATAGAAGTTTAATACTATTATTTAAAGTTATTAAGCTGTGAGAGACTAAATATCCAAACAGACAATGGCCAGACCAGATAGATAGATAGACAGAGATAGAACTTTGACCCACAACCTGCAGCAACCTGCCCAGGAAACCAGTCCCCGACTCTATGATAAACAGCTCCGAAGCCAGCCAGTGTACGAGGGCTGTCGGGAAAGTGTCCAGCCATGTAATAGGAACACATCACATTAACAGTGGCTGGATACTTTCCGGACAGCCCTCATGAGTCAGACTTCCAGGAAGCCAAACTGCTGTCTCTAGCGACAATCCAGGACACTAAACACTAACCTCTGTAACGATCAGCCCCAAATGGCCAGGACTTGACTAATAACGGACAGCTCCCCTAATTTTTATCCTTGCTTCCAATTTAGGACCAAGCAGAGGAAGCCACATATGTGCCCCTAACTGATGACACAGGACACCCACCTCTAATCAGTCCACCTACAGCTTCCCCAGGCCGACGGTGTTCGGTGAGACCAGGACTGAAGCCTTCCCTTATTCCCACTACAAAGCTTTCCCGCTCCCCTGCCTGCCTTTGAGTCTCTGCCAAAACGCAAGTGGCGGTGGGCGGCTGCCTCCCCTGCCACGGCACGCTCAGAATAAATAGCCTTCGCTTTTCTCATGTGGTTGGTCCTTATTTATTTCCACAGTTGACTCATAGAAAGGACCAAAAGATAGAAATATCATAAACAAAAATTTAATGAAGGAGGGAAGGGGAGAAGATGAACCAAACTCTTCCTTTTCATGGGGAAAAGTCAATAGATATTACTTAAAGAAACACATGAAGAAATAGGATATATCATATTATTTAGAGACATGAGGTACTTTCTTATAATTTACAAAGAGAAATGGTCAAAAGTAGCTCCCCAGGGAGTGGGATTGGGATGCACAAAGGGAAGAGGGCATTCAATTTTCACTCAAGAGCCTTCTACATTTTTAACTTTTGTTTTTATATCCTCATTATCTTTTATTTATTTATTTATTTATTTTACAAGGTCTAGCTCTGTCACCCAGGCTGGAATGCAGTGGCAGGATCACAGCTCATTGTAACCTTGAACTCTTGCGCTCAAGGGATCCTCTTACCTCAACCTCTCAAGTAGAGTAGCTGGGACTACAGGCGCTCACCACCATGCCCGGCTAATTTTTAAATTTTTTGTAGAGATGAGGTCTGGCTATGTTGTCCACACTGGTCTCGAACTCCTGGCCTCAAGCAGTGCTCCCTCCCGCCTTGGCCTCCCAAAGTGCTGGGATTACTGGCGTGAGCCACTGTGCTGGCCATGTTACTTTTATAATTAGATACATTTCTGTTTGATTGCCATTTAGCATTTTGAATAAGAATTCTGCTTTCAAAATATAGATTCTGGAGACGTTCTTAGCCGAGAGTTGTTGCGGTTTCCTGCTTCAGCAGTGCTTGGACGGAACCCGGCGCTCCACCCCGGCGGGCTGCCGAGAGCCAGCCCTTTGCCACCTCCTCACCGGGCCTTCGGACCTCTCCAAGGCCCCCAGCCGCTGCCATGACGACCGCGTCCTCCTCGCAGGTGCGCCAGAACTACCACCAGGACTCCGAGGCTGCCATCAACCTCCAGATCAACCTAGAGCTCTACGCCTCCCACATCTATCTGTCCATGTCTTATTACTTTGACCGCGATGATGTGGCTTTGAAGAATTTTGCCAAATACTTTCTTCACCAATCTCGTGAGGAGAGGGAACGTGCTGAGAAACTGATGAAGCTGCAGAACCAACGAGGTGGCCGAATCTTCCTTCAGCACATCCAGAAACCAGACCATGATGATTGGGAGCGCGGGCTGTATGCGATGGCGTGCGCGTTACACTTGGAAAAATGCGTGAATCAGTCACTAATGGAACTGCCCAAACTGGCCACTGACAAAAATGACCCCCACTTGTGAGACTTCATTGAAACGCATTAATTGAATGAGCAGGTGAAATCCATCAAAGAATTGGGTGACCACGTAACCAACCTGTGCAAGGTGGGAGCCCCTGAATCTGGCACGGCGGAGTATCTCCTTGACAAGCACACCCTGGGAGACAGTGATAAGAGCTAAGCCTTAGGCTAACTTCCCCATAGCCACGGGGTGACTTCCGTGGTCACCCAGGCAGTACATGGATGTTGGGGTTTCCTTTACCTTTTCTATAAGTTGTACCAAAACATCCACTTAAGTTCTTTCATTTGTACCATTCCTTCAAATAAAGAAATTTGGTACCCCTCCCAAAAAAATATATAGTTTCTACACCTAAGAAACTAATTTCAAAGCAAAGAACCAGGCAACAGGGAAAGCGTGAACAGAGGTTGGGCCACCCCTAAGTGCTCACGGAAGGGCCTGGGACGAGGGGGGGGTGTTGTGGGATGGGGTGGAGTTGGCAAGGGTGGTAGGCATGTGGTCATGGTCTTGGGGGTGGTTCTCAGGAGGGACATTAAGACATCCTGCGCCACACCTTTCTTGGAGACATTTGTTATCTAATCCAGTAACTGACACACGGGATCACACTGACTGACAGCAATGACAGTGGGTTTGGAGAAAAAGGGGTGAATCTGCGGAGACAAAGTTAAAAAATCAGGATTCGATACCAAGTAGCAAAGCTGAAATTCATCTTACATTCTCAAATAAAACAATTTTCTAAGGAAAACATGAATCCACTTTCACTTAACATCTAAAATAAAACTGTCCTGCTTTATAATTCTTAAAATTATGATGATTTAAATGTCTTTGATTATTTTCCCTTTATATCATCTGTGGGGGTGGGCGTGGATAATGAATACTTGGTTAATGTCTGAAATGTTCCTTGCAGCTCTAAGTGAATAATTGAGCTGGTGCCAGTAGCTGCCTGAGAAGGCGGAGGTCACAAAAGGCTGCTGTTTTATTTAGGAATCCATACAGCTTGCTCTTGTCCATTAACACTAAAGAAAGAACTGAGTGTGGGGGTATTGTTATCTTTAAACACCCACTAAGTGGCTGCCTGCTACAGTATTGGACCCAGCAGCGCTGAAAACACAATGTAAATATTCAGACTGAAGGAAGTTCACTGCCATCCCGGTGGGGCAAAGTGTGGGCACCACCTTAAAACTGAGACTTTATTTTTAGCAGTGGGTATAGAGCTATCGAGAACCCATCACATCTGGCCGCCATGATTTTTAAACTAAGATTTATTCAAGGGTTCATTCATCCTCACACCCCCGCCCATCACCCAAATGCACCCAAATAGACAACTCCATCATTCCTGTGGCTCTGTTGATGCACTGGGTCCCAGTCCCCATTCAACTGCCCCTGGAGCCTGGCAGGATTTCCTGAGACTCGGCCTGGTTCTGGGGCACCGGCTACCGCTGTTTGCAACTCTGAGCAAGGCGTCAGTTGTGAAGTGCGTGGTAGAAGAAGGCCAGGGCAGGCGTCGGGAGACTTGCCTAAGGTTTGGTTGCCAACTCACTGGATCTTCAATAAATCACTGGGCCTCCCTCTGTCTCACTGGCCAAATTCTACCAGCACATCCTGCCCTCGCTTCAGTCCGCTGCCCATGGAGATGTCCTGGTGCACTTTATGGTCACCTGGTACATCATACATATCAGAGAAGCACAGAATCCTAGAAGTGGAGAGAAACATAATCAAGAATATACAAGTAAAAGTTAAGGCTGAGAGCTATTAATACATGGAAGCTTAGATTCCTGCCTCTTTGGTGTCATTTCGGGGATTCAGTGGACATTTTTTTAAGTTTTGCTGTCCATCGATAATCCTTCCTTTCGATTACGTCATCTTTCTGTATTGCTATTTCCCATTCTCTTTCCAACAGCTGGAATTCTTAGCAAATTTAACAGAATTTCCGGTGGATCTAAATCAAAGGCAAGGCAAAGCCTGGTTTCTTTGAAAAGGCAAGTGAGAAGGTCATGGCTAACGGGCCATCGATGGAAATTGAAATTGAGTCTCGGAGGTTGTTGGCAATATTCAAGAGAGCAGTTTTATTAAGTTTCTTCTTCTTTTTTTTTTGTCATTACGAATATATGGACTACAGACTATATAGGTCTGTCTGACTCAGAGATTGAGTGGCAGTTTGAAAATCAAGATTGACTCCAGCAAAATGAACGCCCTGCCCTGTACCTTTTGCCCAACATAGCTCGATCTTGAATCAGAGCCTCCCATGAATGCGTTTGATTGGCAGGAACTAAATTACACATGGAAACCTGGCTTCACCTGTCATTCTCTGCTTCCTGGCCTCTGCTATACTGAAAGACAAGCCGGCCAGGAGTTGAATGAGGCTCAGGCAAGGCAGTCCACGGCCTCTGCCATATCCTCTCTGGTCTAGAAACTCACAGATGAACGTGGCCTTAACCTGCCAGCCAGGGGCTCCCAGTCTAGCTCAGGGGCTTGCCTTGTACATATGTAATTATGTTTCCATGTGAAATGCACTATCTATAGGCCGAATGGCGTGGGACCATGCAGGAGGGAATGACCCACTGCCATGGGGGGTCACCAACAGCTCTACCAACAAGGAGCTGATGTCAGAGACTCGAGCCGTGACTGCAAGGGGAGATGAAGAAAGAGCATCACGAAAGGCTGCGGCCACACAGGGCCGTCAGCGATGACTGCGGCTGGGGCGTGCCGCAGGGCAGGCGCCTGGATCAAGGGGTGGACCGGGCCAGGGTGGTCAAACACAGGAGACACAGCAGCCCCCGCTGGCCCAAGCCCCATGTTGCTGAGCTGCAGTGTAGCCTGTGAAAGCTGTCAAGAGCTACAGACTTTAAAGCCAAATGACGTAGGTTCAAAGTCCAGCTCTGCCCCTTAGGATTTGGGATCGAGCTATTTAAACTCTCTAAGCCTTAATTTTCCTGTTTGGAAACTGTTGATACTATTGGTAACGACCCTGGAAGGCAAACATGAGGATTGAAAGTGAGGACAATGCAAAGCATTTGGTCCAGGGCCTGGCACTCGCAACTGACAGTCTATCTTAGCTGTGATACAGTCATCGTAAGGGTCAGCGTTCAAATCCATTGAGGGTGAAGGGACAATGGGAGGCAGCCAGACAAAGGTGATGTCACATGCGGTGGGCAGTCATTCTATTTGTGGGGGCTGCAGGTGTGAGACACAGGACCCAGCAGCCCAGAAGAGTGCAGGAGCAGGGGGGTGTCTGGGGCCCCTGGGTTACAGTTGCTCCATCCTCAGTTATATAGATAAACCCGATGTGTCTACAAGAGACAACAGATGAACCCAAATTCACAGGAAATCCATGTGCAGGACTACAAAATCACTGATGCTACACTCAGACGTTCAGAGAAAATGTAGGATCTTCCTCGAGAGACCTACCCACTGGGTAACAACAAAATTAATGAACTTCAACCTAATCTGGTAATCTAAGCATCATGCAATAATTGTAACAGCTTCTTTACTTAACAATGATGAGCATCGAAAAAATATTCCCTTCTCTCCTCCCCTCTTCTCCTTCTCTCCTTCCCTCCGTCTGCTTAGCCCTACTGTGCTGCTATGCTCACTTTGATGGAACTACCCCCAAATTGGTGCAGGGAGGCAGCCTAAAGCCATGGACAGGAGTGGGACAGGTGCCTCTCTGCCCTCCAGCTTTTCAACACATTTCTAGATATTTCTAAAGCTGCCTCCAACCTACTCCTTGAGGGGACAGGGAGAGAAAAGGAGAAACTTAGCATCTCTCTTCCACCTTGCTCCTTTCTCCCCCTGCTCTTCCCTGGGCTGGAAGAGGCAGGCTTTCTCCTCTGTCCCTGATATCACCATGGGACCATCTCTAATGCAAAACTACAGTGCAGGTGGCCAGGCCAGGCTCTTGATGGTCTCCGGGAAGAGATAAAAGAAAAGGTAAATCATATTTCTCAACAAAACTGGCTTGTCACACTAGATCTTAAGGCAAAATCCTATTTTAAATGCCAGAAACCGAATGTGAATCCTTTGTCTGTCTTGAACTCCTGCTGTAGCAGCCCTGCACTATCTAATTCCTTCCCCCACCCTGCCCGGTGGATCTGTCTATATGTCAAGCCAATGTCAAGGTCATAGACACAAAAATGCAAATGTGAAAAGCACCTTCGTATTTTCTTAAAGGCATCGATGCTATGAATTCAGAACATCCCTGAGATGGAATTTGACAAGGAGCGTGCTTGGCGTGTGCGTGGACGGGAACACGGCGCTGCTGGCGGGGAGGTGGTGGCACAGCTGAGTGTGTCGGCAGCACCACCGGCAGCTTTCGCATTCGTCCCCGTTTGACCCGGTGCAGACACGGGCAGACATTCTGTGTTCCTTTCTGCCTGCTACTGTGGGTGCAAAAATGCCACCTGCAGCACCAGCAAAGGACCCAGGGCTGGTCCACGCCCACCGGCCGGCCTTCTCCCTCTTGTTCAAGCTTTCCCTGCAGCCACGGTGTCACCTGTGCCTTTGTTGTCCCTCCCAGGTTCCTGACTATCTGCCTATTTGCCCTCTGTGACCTCTTTTTTTTTTTAAAGACTTTAAATGTTTTATTATGAACAATTTTAAGCAAGTATCGAGCGTAATATAACAAGCCCTCAGATGTTCATCACCAGCATCAACATTGATCAACTCATGGCCAATCTGGTTTTTCTTTACATACCCCCCTTTTTCCACCTACCCCCACCAGATCACTTGGAAGGAAATCCCAGACATCATATCATTTCTGGAAGCTTCCTGAGTCCCCTATGGCAATTTGCCATCTCATCTGAAATACATGAGCCCTTCACTCAGTACCTAAACTAGATTCATAATCAGTTGTATGTAGCTCGAACTTTATAACTAATTCCATTCAAAGGTCATGTCTCTCTAGGAACTTTCCAGAAATCTTTGGTAAAGGGAAGAGTTCTCCAGTAATTACAATAATCCCATAATTCATCTGCCTTAATGAACAAAAAAACAAAAACATCAGTGTGCCAGTGATTTTTTTCTTGAAGAAATAAATGCTTCGAACGCACTTTAAAAAGCAACTTTAAAGTTGCTTTTCTTCTCTTTGGTAGTTAACATTTCTGCCCCCTCCCCCTTCCCTTGTGCCGTTTATCTAGTTAGTTTGCTTAGCAAACTCAGTCTGTACAGATAGCTCAAAGAAATTTCTAACCAGCTCTGGTCTGAATGAATGAGGTTGTGCATATTTTTATATGTTTTTCTCCAAGTGGAGAGAAAGTACATATAGCTCTTATAAGTTTTTCAGCTCTACTTACTTTGGTAGGCAAGGGCTGCAAAAAGACCAGAGAATGACGGCTTCATTTCTCAGGTGGATCTGAATTTGTTCCTGCACGGGGACAAATTTTACTTAGATAAAACTATACTCGCTGTTCTTTTCTAAATGCCTTCATTAGCAGAGATTGTAACACAAGCGTCACCAATAAAAGTTTGGACTCTGGTTTCGGCGATGGCAGAAGTGGCTACAGAGAAAGCCCAGCTTCACCTCTAGCCAGAAGTTTGTTTAGCATGAGAATTCCAGAGGCTTGTTTGTTGCTAAAACATGACTATGTTCCTGGGATGGTGCCCATAGTAGCTTCACGGTTTGTCTCTAAACTCTGTATGTAACCCTTGCTAGTATAATGGCCAATTTGTAAGGAAGCAGATGGCTAAGCAGGTGACCTGGCCTAAGTGTTCAGTTTTGAAATATGACACATCCCCAAACAGACTTGTGGACTCAAGTGTTATGTGTTGCCAATGTTTTGTCAATTAGTCAACAGTTTTGCAAAATGTATTTGCAGGCAAATATTTTTTTTTTTTTTTTTTTTTTTTGAGACAGAGTCTCACTGTGTTGCCCTGGCTAGAGTGCCGTGGCGTCATCCTAGCTCACGGCAACCTCAAACTCCTGGGCTCAAGCAATCCTTCTGCCTCAGCCTCCCGAGTAGCTGGGACTACAGGCATGTGCCACCATGCCTGGCTAATTTTTTCTATATATATATATATTTTTAGTTGCCCAGATAATTTCTTTCTATTTTTTGGTAGAGACGGGGTCTCACTCTTGCTCAGGCTGGTCTAGAACTCCTGACCTTGAGCGATCCACCCGCCTCGGCCTCCCAGAGTGCTGGGATTACAGGCGTGAGCCACCACGCCCGGCCTTATTTTTGAGCATTCTTAAGTCTCACCCATTTATTTTTGATTTGACTCACCTAAGTTTTTTCTTTTTTTTTTTGAACTGCTCTGTAAAGGCCAGTTTCCAAATCTTACCTCCCATTTGCATTTGTTTTATTTAGTGGTTTCAGGACCAAATACAAATTTGATTCCAGGATTTTCTTTTTCTCAGAACTAAGGATCCTTGTAAATATTTAAGGTAATTGCTAAGAGAGCAAATGAAGATCTTCTAGTGAAGCTCAAATCCCTCATCTACTGCGTGAGGAAGCTAGTGCTTCCAGAAGTTTACGTTGCCAGGAGCGGGGAGGACCAGCAACACAATCCATATATTCTGACTTCCCTGAATCCTGATATAGGCCCTCACGTTCTGTTTTTTAAAAATTGTTTCTGGGTGATTTCAGCATAATTTTATAGCTCAGCTGCCCTTTAGCTAACTTAAACTGGATTACACGCTGAAACATATTTAGCTTGTCTGTAATTCCCTTCCCTTTTTGGAAATTAAATGTGAAGAGTGTCAGAAGTCATTGGCACTTGGGAGAACAATGGAAATCTAGGGGTAGAGCCAAGCTCAAACCTCTCTGTATTTCCCGGGCTCTCCGCCCTTCTCGGGGAAAAAGGGTCTCTCCAGCGTGTAGCTCTGGTCCTTTGCGGAGGGGGCACAGTGCTGTCCTGCTTCAGGGTGATGGTGGGTGAGCCAGTGCTGAGCGCTTGACGGATAGTGATTGGCTGCTGGATGGTGAGTTCTGGAACACTTTGCCTTCGTGATGTTGTAATCGTAGATTCTGGTAAAGTCAGGGCTAGAAGCAACTGGGAAAAGCGTCTGGTAGAATTCTCTTATTTTATAGATAAGTAAGGCCCAGATAATGATGAGATATGCAAGAGAGAGTGGGGAAGAGCTTGGAGAATGAGTTGCACAGACACACGAACCAAGAATGCTCAGTCCTGGGCATGTTTCCTGGGCTCCCAGGACTCACCTTCCACGGGCACTTCTCGCCTCAGCACGCGGATGTGTCCCATGCTGCCCAGGTGGTCGGAGCAGGTGTGGAGAACTAAATAGCACTGAACCCTGTGCTGAGAAAGAAAGGTACTCCCTTTCCAGTGCTCTTTCTCAATCCCTCGGGTTAGCTAAGGAGAAATTTATTGAACACTCCTTGTTCTCCCCTTTTCCCTTAGGCTCAAAGCCCAAAGGCAAGAGTAGCTGGCTAGAGTTCAGTCAATGACAGTGTGTTGTTCTTGCTTTTTAATATTTTTATTTTTATGTTACCTTCAACTTGTGGCAAACAATACTGGTTTTCCCATTTATGGAAAGCTTCCTTTCAAATTAATTCCTTTAGATTAAGAAGTGAGTTTATTAGCAGGAAAAACGTGTCTAGTAAAAATAGCACATGTGGCAGGCAGATAAGGCAAAATTGGAAAGGTGGCAGGTGACAGGTTTGGGAAACACAGTGTTAAGTGGATAAAAATGGGTCTGAAGGGCGGAAGTGGAATTTAATACTGATTAAGTGGGAAGTATTCGTGTAGGACCTGGATCGTGCCTTCGAAGAGCTTAAAATGTATTTTATAATAATTTGAGAAAATAAGGCATATATATATGAAAATGAAATAAATACCAAGTCCAAATGGTGAATAGTCAGAGAAGGGCGTGTCTTGCCTCTTTTTCCACCACAGAAGGAAAATAATTGCTTTAAGCACATAGAAGAAAGAAATCTCCCTCTAGGCTGGGTGTAGGGAAGATATTAGCAAGAAGGTAGGATTCTACCCAAGCCCAGAAGAGAACGATTTAGAAAATTAAACAAGAGAAGGAGAATATTACCAGCAGAGCTGTGGTTCCCAGCTGGTTTTTTAGGATTCTACATAGAAGCTTATAATTCAAATTTTATTTTCCACAATTATTTTTTTACTATTTTTGAGAACTGTAACACACACTCACGCACACTTCAATGCAATAGATACAAATTTAAATAACAATGGAGACTGCCATGTGTTAACTGTGCTAAAACGTTAGCCTGTTTTGTGTTGACCTCAGTCTCTTTATTACTATGTTTCCGAATGCAGATAATGCACCAGGGATGAAAACGAAATAACGTTTGTTCCTTTATTTTGTTTAAAACTTAATGTGTTTTAAATAAACTTAATTAAAGTTTATTGGTTGTTTTGAAGCTTTGAGTAAATAAAGGTCAGGAATGAGCACGGAGATTTTTGAGTTTCTTTTTATTTATACCACTGAACATTTCGTATTGTTATAAAGTATATTTGGAAAGCATTTTCAAAAAACAAAAAATTTTAAGTGGCTGAGAAAGCAGTTCATTAACACCCTCAAAATTAAACCATCACCAATTAAGGATTATGAGCTGTTGCTGGGTACTCTGCATGCTTTGACTTTAAAATGGAAATTTCCTCTAACTCTGCTCTCAGGCTGCCGGAGGACTTTAAGTGTATCCTAAGATTGCAAGACAGACTGTTAAGTTATTACCATTCGCAAAACCTTAACTGAGTGAATAGAAATGTTCTGGATATCAAATGACAAAAAACAAAACAAAACCCAGAAATAAATAGTATGCTAATTCAAATAGGGTTCATTGTTTTAAGAAACAAAACCAATACTGACTATCTTATGCAAAAAGAAAAAAGAGGAAGAAAAAAGGGAGATTTGTTACAATAATACTGGGAGCTTAGAAAATCAACATGTAGATGATGGAATAAATCTTGGGAAACGGTCAGAGACCAGTGGATTTCAGAGGGTGAGACAGCAGAAACACAGGCAAAAATTCTACGGCACATTATTGCCACTGGAGTCACCTCCCATCACTTTCATTCCTGTGATATTGGCTCAAGGTTTAAATTCCCAGGGGAAAGTATCCAATTGGCTGAGGCTAAGTCAGGCAGCTCTGAGAAGAAGTGTTTGGCCTCGTCCATTTCCATAGTGATACAGTCACCACCACCTGTCACTAGCTATACACAACAGGGACACCCTACAGAAGATGGAGAAGTAGCAGGAGGAAGAGAGGGCTGCGTGCTGGGCTGCCCAAAACGACAACTATCTATTATTTGATGGCGATCTGATAAAAGACCACCACAACCATGCAGTCTTATTAATCATGACTCCTAAGGTCAAAGTTTTGTGTTCATCAAGTTCACCTAACACCTAGATCTCCGTCTCCGATACCAGTGGCAATAATGAATCAGGCTTCATGGAAAAAAGACTGATTCCAGAGCTGGGCAGAGTCGGTACAAGATGGGCCAGGAATGGGACTGCCCCTATGTATGTGGGACACCAGGCAAATCATTTCTGTAAGCTCTCTGTCTATATAAACATTTTCATTAAAAAATATATTGTGGGCCAGGCGCGGTGGCTCACGCTTGTAATCCTAGCACTCTTGGAGGCCGAGGTGGGAGGATCGCTCGAGGTCAGGAGTTCAAGACCAGCCTGAGCAAGAGCGAGACTCTGTCTCTACTAAAAATAGAAAGAAATTATTTGGACAACTAAAAATATATAGAAAAAATTAGCCGGGCATGGTGGTGCATGCCTGTAGTCCCAGCTACTTGGGAGGCTGAGGCAGAAGGATTGCTTAAGCCCAGGAGTTTGAGGTTGCTGTGAGATAGGCTGACGCCACGGCACTCTAGCCAGGGCAACAGAGCGAGACTCTGTCTCCAAAAAAAACCATATATATATATTGTGAAATTCACGAGACCAGGTTAAGGGATAGTGATTTATTTAGATTGACAGATAGGGAAGAGCATCTTACATATGTTGATTGTTCAAACTGTACCCATGAAGATTCTTCTTAGTGTCCAGGCACCATCTTTCCTGTTCTGCATTGTCAAAAGTGCTGTCCCTGGCCAAATTCATACCTCTCACCACAGAGAAAAGGTAGCAATGCTGTTATTGCTCTTCAGATCCTGTTTGTAGTGAAACAGTAGAGCTCATCCTGCCTTTGCATTTCCCTAATATCGTTTGCTCGAGACACTATCAGCCACTCGGCCACCCATGAATGCTGGCTTCCAATGACTCGATCAAATATTCCTGTGCTTTGTAGATGATGTTCACAGATGCCTAAAGTATGCAGGAAAATGTATTCTGCACACAAAATGTTTTCTGGTCATGTTAAATGTACCACTGGCATTTTACAGTCTAAATGGAGAATAACACATTTTTCCAACTATTCCTTCTCTCAACCAAAGAATTAGAGAATTTATAAAACAGTCATTTCCTGGAAATCGGAACAAAAGGACAAAGAAAAGAGATGAAAAATAAGAAGAAAAGATAACAAAATTAGAGGATCCATTATAAGAGATGCAACATCTGTACCAGGCATTCTTAACCCGGAGTCCATAGACTCTTAAAAACGCTGTGGAGTGAGTTCGTCCATGAACTTGGATGGGAAAAAAAATACAATCTTTATTTTCACTGACCTCTAACAGATATATAGTATATCTGTTAAAAATGTAAGCAGCAAAGCACAGTTGTATCTGAACTTTGTCACCAACAGAAGTCATAGATATTTAACATTGCTAAGGAGGCATCGTGTACTTCCAGTTGTGACGCTCAGAGAAGGACACGCTGCTATGCAGCGTTCCGACCCAGGGTGCACAACCGCAATCTCATTACAAAGACACATCAGACAAACGCAAACCAAGGAATGTCCTATTTAAAAAAAAGAAAACAAGGGAGAGGCAGAGGGAGGACTGTATGCTTTAAAGATGTTACTGGTATAAAGACAAAAAAAGGCTATGGAAATGTGCCAGGCTAGAGGAGCTGTAGAGACATAAAAAGGAAATAAAAGAACTGATCCCAGAGTGGAACCCCTAGTGGAGGGGCAATGTCATAACAGACATTGTTAGGTTAACTGATAAAATTGGAACAAGGATGGTAGAAGATTGAATCAATGTAAATGTATCAAGTTGGTAACTGTGCTATGGTTACATAATAAAATATTTCTATCCTCAGGAAATACACATGGAAGTATTTAGGGGCAAGTGGTCATGATGTATGTAACTTACTCACAAATCCTTCAGAAAAAAATTGTGTGTGTGTGTGTGTGTGTGTGTGTGTGTGTGCAGAGAAAGGGGGGAGAGAAAGAGCTAGCGTGCGCACGAGAGTGCATGCGTGCAAATGCCAAAGCAAATGGGGTAAAATGTTTACAATAGGCGAATCTGAGTAAAGGATATACCCATATCCTCTGTGCTTTTAGTTTTACAAATTTTAGTAAGTTTGTCATTATTTCCAAATAAAAGAAACGATGTTTCTATGTTTTGTATTCATCAAACCAGCTTTAATCTACTCACTGATTGCCTTTATTACACATTAAAATTAACTCGAAATTAAAATTATTTGTTTTATGAAGTTTGTGCAAGATTTCGTTATTCTACTTTGAAACGTAAAAGGTTTGACATCCAGTGACGTAAAGGCATAGTTTTAGGGAAAGTATATTGAACTCATTGTCGATGGCTGTTCATGCCAAGTGAAAGCACATCCAGACCCCCGTGCACGCAAACACATGTGTATAAACTTCTGCACACCATGAATGTATTTTGGAAAGAAACTCTGAGGGCAACAGAAACTGCATGTATAGTGTTCTTAGAGTCACAGATTTGGAAAAATCTATGTGAGATTATTTGGTCAATTCTCTTGCCTTAAACCTTAACAACTTAAAATGTCCCAAATAAGGGTCCCTACAAAATAAGTAGGGAAAATAAGTCCCTTACAAAATAAGTCCCTACAAAATAAGTCCCTACAAAATAAGTTTCCTAAGACAACTACTTCAATGTTTAACAATTTCAATTGTAAAGTCCTTTCAAATATTTACCATATCCTTTCATGATAGACTCAAACTATTTTTTCCGTTTTTTTTTTTGAGACAGAGTCTCACTCTGTCGCCCGGGCTAGAGTGAGTGCTGTGGCATCAACCTAGCTCACAGCAACCTCAAACTCCTGGGCTCAAGTGATCCTCTGTCTCAATCTCCCGAGTAGCTGGGACTACAGGCACACGCCACCATGCCTGGCTAATTTTTTCTATATATTTTTAGTTGTCCAGCCAATTTCTTTCTATTTTTAGTAGAGATGGGGTCTCGTTCTTGCTCAGGCTGGTCTCGAACTCCTGAGCTCAAACGATCCTCCCGCCTCGGCCTCCCAGAGTGCTAGGATTACAGGCGTAAGCCACCACGCCCAGCTTAGACTCAAACTCTTATCTTCTTGCTCTGTCCTCAGGGGATGGGCAGAAAGAACATTTTCACTTTAAGAATCAAAATAACCACCTAAAGCTGGGTGTGGTGCTGTGCGCTTGTAACCCCAACTACTCCGAGGCTGAGGCGGGAGGATCACTGGAGCCCAGGAGTTTGAGGCTGCAGTGAGGTATAATCGTGCCACTGCACTCCAGCCTGGGTGACAGAATGAGATCTTCTCTCTAAAAAATAAAACAAAACAAAAAAATAAATGAAAAAAGATAACCATCTAAGAGGAAAGGTGCTTTATAAATCCCAAACATGAATACCTATGTTCTCAGAGCTTGGTTTCCTCCTATCAAAAATGGCCAAACAGCATTGACTTGCACTACAGGGTGTTATGTAGATTAAATAATGAGCATGAGGTATGAAAAAATATAAACTCAGGTGACAGTAAAAACATATCCGGTAGAGGACGGGGTTGGAGTAGGTGGACATGGGGGTTGGGTGCCTGCTAAGGCAGACCTGGAACAGTGGTTGGCCATGGTGGCTGCTCTCTGGCTCTCCTGAGGGTATTTCGAGATCCTGGTTGTCCAGGCTGCCCTCCTCCTTCCCCCGCCCCAGACCAGTTGTATCAGACTCAGGCACCGGTACTGGGATGTCACTGTGCAGCCAGGCCCAGAATCGCTGCCTTGGAGGGATGCTTCCTGGTTCTGGTCTCTACTCTCCACCTGTATGGCTCCAACATCTCTACTGATGGATGGCCAAGAGGCTGCCTTAGAAGGTTCTGGAGAGTTGTCCCACGCACCGAGTAAAGAGAGATCATCTCTAGGCCACCATGTCCGTCTCAACTGTTGGCTGAGTCCAAACTAGTAGGGCATCCTCGCACGACTCCAGGGGACACTAGGTGTACCATATTTTACATGACAGACTCCCCAGGAAATAAAATTCCCTGTGAATGGTGCCACCCGCAGTTGGGTAACAGGCTAATTATGGTTCAAATACTGGCCCCATCTAGATGAATAATTAATCTCATGTTCCTCTTCACTCTGAGAAGAAAACACACTATTGTTCCACCCCTGGGTGCAGCCTGAGCTCTGCCTGACTCATTCCTCAAGGTGGTTGTAGTGGAGGTGCTTGAATCACTCCCTGGTTCGTGAGTCTAGGCTGGGGCGGGCTCTAAAGGAAGGTGGGGAGTGAGAGGCACGGCTGCCTCCATGGTGGGTGCTGGAAGACCCCAATACCCCTCAACACCTCACCCATTCACTGCCACTGGGCTTCTTCTGCCCACCGTTGGCTTCTTCTTCGGTTAAGGGGTTTTGCAGGTAGCTGTAAAAATGGAAATGTGGTCTCGGACAGAATCTAAATTAAGGAGTCAATAATTTTGGGACAATGGTTGATAATATTAACCTTTGCAATGAGTGGGGCTGGGGGAGAATGGGAATAAAAGAGGTGTGTTTTTGATGAAGGTCATGGAGAAAGAAGATTTTTATCCCCACTCATTTTACACGAGAAGAACTTAGGGGGCCCTTGTGGGCATGGTGCCGGGGGTGAGGGGGGATGTGGTATAAAAGCGGGGAGGGATAAAGGAGAAAAAGGGACTAAGAAAGAGAGATATAAAGAAAATTCACTTATTTTACAATTCTGTCTAGAGCCAACCTGAGTATTCTCCCTTTATTCAATAAATAATGCTTTTCAGCATCTGTGTGAAGTGCAGAGAATAATGATGAACAGGATGCATCCCTTACCTTGAGTAGTTCACAGTTTAGTGTTAGAGACATGTAGGATAATTTAAATTGCATGTATTAGAAAACCCAACTCAAAATGTCTTCAACTATAAGAATTTGTTACATATCACACACACATACACACTCCCCACAACGCATGACAGCTGGGCAGTTCCAGGGTTGGTTAATTCAGCAGCTCAACAATGTCATTAAGGACCAGGTTCCTTCCATCATTCTCCTGTGTCATCTTTAGTGTCTTCATTTCAAGCCCACTCCACCCACACTCACAAGATGGCTGCCATTGCTCCAGGCATCACCAGGAAACGCAAAAATATACAAAAGTATTACTTCCCTGGATACATTTTCTTTTTAGCACCAAAAAAAAAATGTTTCCCAGAACCCTCCAGGAGACATTGTCTCATGGCACCTTGTTAGCTGAGATTGCCTTAAACCACAATTTATCTGAGCCATGGGGGAAGGAATGGTTATCGGAACAAAATCAAGGCTCTGATAAGGATGAAAAGGTAGATTATCGTGATTTCAATTTTACTTTTCCCTGTTGACTAATGAGGACAAGCACCATTCCATATGCTTACTGACAATTCACATTTCCCCCTTCTAGAATGATTTGCTTATTCCTTTATTCAAGTAAGTTTATCCTTATCCTATTGCTTTGTAGAAGTTCTTAAATACACTGAAAACTAATCCTGTGTCACTTGTATGCATCCCCAGTGTCTCCTTCCAGACAGAGCACCTTGTCTTTTCTACGTATGTGTGGTGTCCTTAGCTGTAAGAATTTTAAAATTTCAGTGTAGTCAATAATTGACTAAATAATTTCCATTATGATTTGTGTTTTTTGTCTCTTAAGACATTTTCCTATGTCTTCATTATAATTTGCTTTTCAGTTTCCTTTTTGTTGTTGTTGTTGAGACAGAGTCTCACTCTGTTGCCCCGGGTAGAGTGCAGTGCCGTCATCATAGCTCTCTGCAACCTCCAGCTACTGGGCTCCAGCCATCATCCCACCTCGGTCTCCCAAAGTGCTGAGATTGCAGGCGTGAGCCATTCTGCCTGGCCCCATTTTTAAAGTAGTGATGAATGCAAACTAGCTTCAAGATATCTGTAACAACTGCTATATGATTTTTAAATATCTATGACTTCTGTTGGTGACAAAGTTGCAGATACGACTGTGCTTTGTTGCTTTGTTTAACAGAGGAAATGCTACATACTGTTAGAGGTTAGTGAAAATAAAGATTGTATTTTTTTTCCCATCCAAGTTCACGGATGAACTCACTCCACAGCCTTTTTAAGAGTCTATGGACTCCAGGTTAAGAATGCCTGGTACAGATGTTGGATCTCTTAAATGGATCTTCTAATTTTGTTATCTTTTCTTCTTATTTTTCATCTCTTTTCTTTGTCCTTTTGTTCCGATTTCCAGGAAGTGACTGTTTTTTAAATTCTCTAATTCTTTGGTTGAATTTTTTAAAATTATATTTTTTATTTCCAACAGCTCTTTTTTATTTTCAAAATGTCCCTTATTTTTAGCATCCCCGATCTTGCTTCATATCTGCAATATCCTTTTTTATCATCTGAAGATATAAACAAAAGGTTGTTTCATTTGTTAGTTTGCTTTAGCTTTTAGTTTTCTTCTACTCTTTACGTCATGGTCTCTTTCATCATAATTTCTTCTTACTATTTGGTTATTAAGGATCATGAGTTTAAAATGATAAATTGCAGGACTTTTGCTGATTGGACCCAATATCCCTTCCATAACTTTACTATAATGGTGGAAGGTTTTTAAAAATGGAGTTATAATTTACATAAAATAAGGTGCATAAATCTTAAGCACACGGCCCAATGAATTGTAAAAGATCAAGATATAGAACATTTTTATTGTTCCATATATTCCCTATGTTCCTTCCCAATAAATATTCCCTTCTTAAATCTAACCCTTGTGTTGACTCCATAAATTAGTTTCATCTGTTCTTGACCTTCATATAAATGGAATCGTAGAGTATTTACGTGCTCTTTGGGTCTGGCTTTTTTCATTCAACGTGTCTGATAAATTTGTTCATGTCAATTCAGGTATCAATATTTTTTTTTGTTCTTCTTGCTAAGTAATATTTCCTTGTATGAATATATCACAGATTATTTATCCATTCACCTGTTGATGTACCTTTGTCTCGTTCCCAGTTTTTGGCCACTATAAATAAAGATGCTACTACATACCTGTAATTGTTTTTAGAGTTTTAATTCCATCTCTTTAAAAATTGAAAGATTTTTTTTTAAATTTAGTTTTTTAAAATTTTATAAAGATTTTTTTAAACAATGATTTTCTCAAATATTTTCAAACAATTGTTTGTTGCATCCCATGCTGGTGCTTTGGGTTTGCATTATTTCTTGCTGAGGTGTGTCCTTGAATAGGCAACATTGGTAGGTAGTAAATTCCTGATGTGTTCATTTTGCCCTCATTCTTGAATAATAGCTTGGAAAATCATTTACATTTCCCTGACACCATGAAGGCCCTGCCCAGGGTCTTCCAGCGTCTGTTGTTGCTGATGGAAGCCTGGGGCTTGTTTACTTACTCCTTTTTAGGTAATCCGACTACTTTTTCTCTCTGGTAGCTTCTAAGATTCTCTCTCCGGAATTTTTATTCTGCTGTTTCATTATGTTATTGCTAGGTGTGGTTTTATTTTTATTTAATCTTCCGGGATGGTGAGAACACTTTTGATCTAAGAACTTATTGGCAATTATGGAACATTCTCGGCCATTATCTCTTCAAATATTGCCTCTTTTTTATTTCTTCTTCGTTACTCCTTTGATGAATTGCTTTTATTATCTGCTGAAATTTCTGTTGGGTATGTGATTTCTTCATTTATCATTCTGTAGATCTTATGCTTATTTTAAAATGTTTAATAATGTTTTATTACTGCAACCACCTAGAATAAATTTATCTTTTGACTGTTGATTTTGTTGGATGCCTTTCTTAAAACTTTTTCATATATTTTGGAATTTTGGCTTATTTGCAGTGGAATTTTGCCTTATTTTTCTCTCTCTCTTTCTCATTTTCTCCTCACTCCCTGTCTATTTTCACAACTGCCTGCACCCCTGGCCCAGTCCAGACTCAGGTCTTGCAACTTGGAAATACTGCCCTATACTAATACTGAGAATATTTAAGATCAGTTGTCAAGCCCTTTGTAGCTTGGTATTATTGCAGCAATAGTGTTAGCATTCTTTTTAGTGGCCTGTTTTTATATTTTCATTTGTTTTTACATGTTATTATGGTTTATTTATTATTGTTATATTGTAGCAAATTGCAGTTATATTGTTGTCCTAACTCTACAAAGCAGTCTTGGCTGGAAACCCTCCACTCTTTAATCCACAGAAATCCTCCTTCTGTGGCCACCACACCCATACAACTACTTTTTAAAAGAACATCTGTGGTCACCACGTCTCTAAATTAAATAAAGATGTCTCAGTTATGATCATACGTGGCCTTTTGGCATCTTGTCTGTTGGCTACATTCTCTCTCTCTAAATTCTCTGTTCTCTTTGCTCCCCTGACAGCACACACTTTTTATAAAAAATAGTGGTAAAATACACAAAACATAAAATTTACCATCACAGCCATTTTTAAGTGCACAGTTGAGTGACATTAAGTACATTCCTATCATTGTGTGGCTGTCACCACCACCCACCTCCAGAACTCTTTACCTCTTGCCCATTAAACACTAAGTCCCCAATGCTCCCTCTCCCCAGCCCGTCGGAGCCACCATTCTACTTTCTGTTTCAGTGGATCTGGCCACTCTGGGTGCCTCCTATGAGTGGACTCAAACAGCATTTGTCCTTTTGAGACTGTCTTGTTCACTTAGCATGATGTCCTCGTGGCTCAACTCTGGGGCAACGCACACTCTCAATTTTCCTCCTAAACCTGTGGTGACTTCTTTTTAGTCTCCTCTTTGTTCACCCATGTCCGAAATACTGGTCTTCTTTAGCGTCTGTCCTGGACCCCGTTCTTTCTTCATTGTCTCCCGTCCCTGGGTAATCGTCGCTCACAAGCTTCAATTACCATCTACATACTAATAGGAACGGACCTGTGTATCCAGCCCAGACCTCTCTCCTAGCTCCTGGCTTTATATCTCCAATTGTCTGTGAGGCTTTTTTTCTTGGATGATTTATAGCATCTCAAAATCCACACATCCAAAGTTGAATTCCTCATCTCTTTCTTCCCGCATAAATAAACTGCTCATTCTCTGTGTTTCCCATCTCAGTAACTGATGCCACCACCTACCTTGACACAATCCAGAAGCAAAGATGTCCTCTTTGACTCCTTTCTGACCCCCCTCCCTTCCGCTCCCCAGGGAGTCAGCCTATCCTACCTCCTACACACTCTTGTATCTGATCCATTTTCTCCAAACCTCCTGCATTTAATCTAGAACAGAGCACCACTTCTCTAGCCTGAAATACACCCTTCTGACTGGCTTCTCTGCCCCCAAATCTTAAGCCTCCCTAATTTATTCTCCAAAACGGTACTTCTCAAATGCAGGTCTGATCATCACTCTTTTCCGATTACAACTTCTAGTGGCTTCCCATTGCCTTTGGCAAAGTGGCCAAGCTTCTTGGCGTGGCTCCTCTTGATCAACCACAAACCCATCTCCAGATCATGTTCTAACAATGGAACACCTACAGCAATGACGTCTAACTTTTCTTTCCTGGGTCAGGAAAAGAGTTTGGAAGACAAATTCTAGGAGATTATGTCCCCACCGCTTCAAGGATGCAGACAAGCTGATAACTAATTAGCATACACGTGCTGATCAAGTTGGCACATGAGCTGGCGAGCAGGCACCAAGTGCCACACAACTGACCACAGGTCCAGGAATGTCACATCAAACAGCAGGAGTCGCAGTCTCAGCATGATGGGAAAAGGACTGTTCCCTTCTGGCTGTCATTCTGATTGTCCCTGAGGTTTTCTCTTCCCTGGCATGACTAACTCACAGGGACATCTTTATGTGAGCAGGACCGATGTTTCAATTTATAAAGAAATGAGGACAAATTTAAAATCTTAATAATCTCCATTCTTGGAAAACACAATTAACCACTTTATGAGTCAGAGGGGGAGAAATATAATTTTTTACCTCATCACATGAGTTTGGAGTATAAAGGAGAGCGCTATTGGGTCTGAATGCACAAAGAAGGTTTGTGGAAGCTATTTCAGGATGATCCAGTAAACAGAAGCAGCCTGACCCAGGCCCTGAATGGCTGGCTTAAAGGGGAGAAAGATGAACAAAGAAAAATTATTAGTACAAATCCTTTTTAAAAATGGGGATTAATAAAAAAACTGAAGTGTTTTTTAGCTTGGCTTTTGATTACCTATTCCTTTGAGAAGCTGTAGGAAGATCTTTACCCTGGAGAGGCCCAAATGCAGAGCAACATCGAATTTTCTATAATTTCTGTTTCTTTCTTTCTTTCTTTCTTTCTTTCTTTCTTTCTTTCTTTCTTTCTTTCTTTGGTACGAATGTGCTTTACTATGTAGCACAGGACACAGGCATTTACTTTGGAAAATGGAGTATATTGTTTTCGATTTTTTCAGAAGGAAGGAAAAAAATCATGGTTTCTGCCCTCTGAAACTTTACATTCTGAGATAGGCTTATTAATTTCTTACTATCTTGTGTTTGCATCTGTTCTTTAAATTATATTTATTTGTTGGTTTTGGTTCCTTTCTTATTTATTGTCCTTTTCCTTGCAATAGGTTTTCATTATACTATGCAAGAATATAGTGGACTTGCATTTGATTTGGTTTTTTTTTTTTTTTTTTTGAGACAGAGTCTCACTGTGTTGCGCGGGCTAGAGTGCCGTGGCGTCATCCTAGCTCACAGCAACCTCAAACTCCTGGGCTCAAGCGATCTTCCTGCCTCAGCCTCCCAAGTAGCTGGGACTACAGGCATGCGCCACCATGCCCAGCTAATTTTTTCTATATATTTTTAGTTGTCCAATTAATTTCTTTCTAATTTATAGTAGAGACAGGGTCTCACTCTTGCTCAGGCTGGTCTCGAACTCCTGAGCTCAAACAATCCGCCCGCCTCGGCCTCCCAGAGAGCTAGGATTACAGGCGTGAGCCACCGCGCCCGGCCTTGATTTGGTTTTAATAATAGACATTGGCTTTACTCGAATACTGTAATGTAATTCTAAAAGATAATCATCTTGTAAAAGAATTTTCTTGGGCTTTGCTCTTTCTTTCCTTTTTTTTCTTTTAAATCTCTTGGGGTATTTATTTTATTTTTTATTTTTTTAATTTCAGAATATTATGGAGGTACAAACACTTTGGTCACAGGAAATTTTCTATAATTTCAATGATCTATGGAATCTTTAGAGCCATTCTATTAATATAAGTTCTTAGGGTGTGTGAGCACCAGGTTAAGAACCCCTGACTGGGAGAACTGAAAGGATGAAGTTTATTTGGGTAAGATCATAAACACTTTTTAAGAGTAAAGTTAAGCCAAACAATCACAAAGGACACAAATTTGTAGTAATTAGAGCCGAGAGGACCGTAGCAGCTATCCCAGGGTGTCATGAAGATGCTTAAAGAGTATCTCCCAAATTGGAGACTGTTCATATTTAAATCACAAAGCTTCTGCTTTTTTTGGTTAAAAAAAAATCTCATGCCTTGAAAATAGTTACCAGTTCAAAAAAGTAGGATGACCTAGGGCTGGGAAAAGGAACATTGAGAAGTTAAGTTCAACTATTCTTGTAGGAAAATTCCAATACTTCCATTTATTTATGCTTTTAATGAAGAGAAGAGAGCTTATTTAAAATAAATAGATGATTACATTTGGCAACAGATCCTAATTAATTAGGACCTCAGTTAAGTACTAGCATAGTTACCATTGTCTGGTGGAATGGATGCTGGGCTGTCATAGAGAAAATGACATTGCATTAAAGCATAATACAGAAGAAAATAATTCTGAAAAAGGCGACATTCAGGTTTGAGATGTTTTCACATGCTTATTATCTTAAAAAATCATTTTTCATGAGTCATGATAAAATATTTAAGCCCCCTTTGTAAAAAGTTACTGAGATAAGCTTTTTTTAATTCAGTGTTCTTTTTAGCTAGGGGAGCCTGCAAACTTTTAGAATCTAAGAAAAACCCTTATCTTTCTCATATTATACTTCATTTCTGCATTCGTAAATGCAGAATCTTATAGAATCTCGGATAACCTTGAAAAGTCACCTAATCAGTCTTTAGGCAGGTTCTGCACAGAAGCAACCTGACGTGCTTTGATGATGCACTCAATCTCAGTCAATCCATTGAGCTGCTGCAGCTGGAGATACCCATTATTAATATCGACTCAGGGCCTTCGAAAGATGCGCCAGCGCCAATAAGCTCTGCCCACGGGCATCACTCTGGTCCAGCCACTAGGTCACTTGCTGCTTGTCTTTTCTTTGTGACTCTCAACTGCACTATGATACTGGCCCTTGCACTTGGCCTCCTAGGATACTACTAGCATCTCTCCTCGTGTTATCTGGGGTCCTAACCAGACCTTGACTCTGGAGCCCTTCTTGCCTGCCGGTATCCCTTTAGCCCTTGCCACATCAGTGCCCACCAGCCTGACTTCCAGTTGCCAGCACCTGCCTCTTTGCCCAAGGACCTCCTCTGGCTGTCAGCGCCTGCCCTCCTCCAGCCTCCAGCTGGCAGAAGTCCTGGGAACACTGATGTGAGTCGTTGATAAACACCCCAGCATCCTTACCTTTTGACGGGACCACTCTGAAGAACGTGCTCTGTACTGCTTTGCGGAGCTCCCCAGTGGCAGTAAGCTCCAGTTGTCTACACATGGATGCTTACTAAAGTTCACCCTGTTGCCTGCCTCCTCTTCCCTGTCTTAATTCCCCACCTCCCAACTTGTGTTTTCTTGGATTGTCTCCCAAATAAACTATTGCATCCAAACTCTGGTCTCAGAATTTGCTTCTGGGAACCAAAACTGAGACAGGAATCTGAAACTTACCCCATCCAAGACAATCCTTAGCTTTCCTTTGCCCTCTCTCTTCCTCCCACTCGACACATACCCACACCCAGACTACTTCTTTCCCAGCCTTCCCAATCTTAGCTGATGCTCCAATTATGTCTGCAGTTGGGCAGGCTGCAAACCTAGGAGTCATCTTTAGTTCTCTTTTCTCCTTACAACCTATATCCAATCTATCAGCAAGGCCTGTTGGCTCTGCCCCCAAGATAAACCCTAAATTTGGCCACTCTTCATCAGCTCACTATGGTGCCACTAATCCACATTGCTAATGACTCATACCCTGACCGCTGCACCTGCGCCTTGCTGTGTCCCTGCGGGTGCCCTCACCCCAACAGCCCACTCGCAGCCAGAGCAATCTTTGAAAGTACAAATCAGTCCTGTTATTCCCCTGTTTAAAACCCTCAAAATGTTCCCCAGTGCTGCTAGAGTAAAATAGAGTAAATACTGAACTCATGGACCACCAGCTTCCCCCCTGCTCTCCACCCACTCCCTGTGTTCTTCTTCTTCTTTTTTTTTTCCTAGAGACAGGGTCTTGCTCTGTCACCCAGGCTGGAGTGCAGTGGTAGCCTCCTAACAGCTGGGACTACAGGTGCACACCACCATGCCCAGTTAATCTTTCTATTTTTTAGTAGAGACGGGGTCTCACTCTTGCTCAGGCTGCTCTCGAACTCCTGAGCTCAAGCAATCCTCCTGCCTCGGCCCCCCAAAGTGCTAGGATTATAGGCATGAGCCACCACGCCAGGGCATAATTTTTAAATTTTTTGTAGAGACAGGGTCTCAGTATGTTGCCTAGGCTGGTCTCAAACTCCTGGCCTCAAGGGATCCTCCTGCCTCAGCCTCCCAAAATGCTGGGATTACAGGCACGAACCACTGCACCCGGCCTCCACTCCTTATCTTTTATGACATTTCTTTTAGTAGATTTGTACTCCTCCTTCCCATTGCTTATATAAGCTAGCTCTTGTTGTAGGTGCTGGGGCTCAGAAAATGATACCCCAATATTTGCCACTTTGGACTTCAAACTGAGAGCACCTGGGGAGCAGCAGACGCAGAGGAGGGCTGTCTCTGAAGTCCCCCTCTCTCCCTAAAGGCTGGATCCTCCAGAAGATGTTCAGTTGTGAATTCCCTCCCCAGATAGCTCATTGACCAGATATCTTCACGTGAAGAAAGACTAGACACCACACCCACAGCCCAGACGAACTTTGTTATCGTCTGTTCTACGGGCTCATTCATCTCCTCTAAAAATCATTTACTCTTCCTCTAAAATTGCCTACGTCCTCCACTTCCCTCTTCCCTACGAACAGGGTACTTAAGCTTCATCTATCTGAACCTTCTTTGAGTTTCACACTTTGTGTGACTCCTGTGTCCTTGCACGTTAATAAATTTGTGTGCCTTTTCTCCTGTTAATCTGTCTGCTGTCAAGTTTATTCCAGAGATCAGACCTTCAGAGAGTGGAAGGAAAGTTCTTTTCACCCTGACATAGGACTCTTGTATTTGCTCTTTCCTCTACCTGCAATGTTCTTCCTCTATATATTTGTATTTCATTGTTGTGGATGCTCTATCACAGTTATCACAGATCCCTCTTTTGAAATAAAGGACTTGTTCCCTTAGCTGCTGAAAGTGTTGCGGGCAAACAGCCCTTAGCGGACAGTCCCCTCTGCCAAAAGAGAGGCCTCTCCCAAGGTCATGCTTCCTGTACCCGGTAGCCCACATCCAAAGACTGATTATCTTAGGGGCGTATGCCTGTCCCTTTGCCCCTTCTCAGAGCAATTCTACAAGGCGTCTTAATTCCAGAGTCCCCTGTGGACGTGGCTGAGGCTTTCACCGGTTCTGGGTCTGGCTAACTTCCTCCCTCTGCCCAATGCTGCTTCCTTCCTCTCCACTCCATGAATGGTGATCCCAGGAACACTCCCTGAGAAACAGACTCTCCTCCCAGAGTCTATTTCCTGAGGATCCCAACCGGCTACATCCATCATTGAGGTATCAGCCCAGTGTCAACTCTTCTAGGAGTCCTGACCACACGACCCATGATCATAGCCCATTGTCGAAGGAAGACAAACACTCATGAACCATTACAGAATAATGTGAGACTGGGGTCAACATCTGAGAGGAGGTGCAGAGCAGGAGTGCAGGAGGAGGTCACAGGAGGGGGACATTAGGGAGGCCAGAGGGACAGGGAAGGTTGGTGGAAGGGCTCAGACTCACCGTGGTCCTGCAGAATTCTGAGTTGACATGTCAAGATTCTGCACACTCTTCCCTCCTCCACTGGCCAGATGTTGCCTGTGAAAACTGGGTGAGCATGATTGCAATCCTGCCCTTCAGGGTGGGGACTGCTGGGGCTTGGACAGTGCTGGTCCCCAACAGACCCACTAATCAGTGACCAGGTAAAGGGCATCTTGATGCACGTGATGTGTGACACCATATCTTTTACTTGCCTGTTAGAGGAACTGATAAAAAGGAATGTATGAAAGACTTTTTTGTGTGTTGGAATCAAAGTGCTACAGTCATATGAGCAAAGCTGTTTTCTGCACGGGTGGAAAAACCAGCTGCCTCTGCCCTGGGCATCGTCAAGAAGGCAATGTGAGCGACGCTGCAGCCAGCAGGGCTGCCTGAGCACCCAGCCGAGCAAGCTGTGAGGACTCTGCAGCAAATGCTGCAGAAAGCTTAGTCTCAAACTCAGCTCCTCTTCTCACACAGCGCACTTCCTGGCCACTTCCTCGTAGCATTAATTGGTGGATTTCTGTACTTAGAAATGTGAGCTCATTTCAGCAACAGCCTGAGCAAAATACTTAAAAATGGGGCCACACCACCTGTGGGAGGACATCATATCCTGCAATCGCAATCTAAAGAAAAATAATGAGTGAATTATTTTTGACCAACCACTGATTTGTATAATAATCAATTAACAAAAAGTACTTGTTGGATACATATGTGCCCAAAATAGGTAGGCTATAGTGTCACTCTTCTCCATTACTACTGACAATTAAAGAGACATTGAATAAATGCTGATGACTGACAGATGATTTGATTAGTTTACATGTGCACTTACTATACGTTAATGCTTCCCATGTTAGAGTGTTCATTCCCATAGTCTGGCACAGGATATGCTGAGAATTACAGGAACGCACTCTAGACGGTAACCTGTGACCCTTATGCGCCCCCCCAACCCCTTGGCCCTGACACTGTGTGACCGTTAGATAATTTGAGAACTGGGCTCAGAAGAGTCTTATGTTGAAAATGAAAATGCACCATTGCACCAAAAAATGCTCCCTGGGCATCTTAGCACATTCCCGTAGGCATTCAGAGCATCTAGGCTGCAGAATACATTATCGTCAGCTAAACCTGGAAATTTACTTGAACCAGACAGAAGGAGACGCACCATCCCAGCTGCCCTCGCAGCTCCAGCAGGAGGGTGGCCTCCTTGCCACCCTGCAGCTGGCCACGTGACTCTCAGCTCAGAAGTGCTTCCAAATCATTGCTGGCAGAGCTGCCCACCTGGGCCCCAGAGCCAAGGAACGCATTATCCCCCATATGTGCTAAAGCAAATGAATTACTAACAACGGGGCTGGGCTTCTGAGCTTGGAGTGCTTTCTCCGGCACTCTGAGCCCTACCACAATGTAAAAATATTGCAGAACACTAAGAACTTTATTTTTCCAAATAACATTTCCTTTCCACAAATTAAAACTACTCAGCAATGGTTTCAACAGAGCTTTAGTTCAGAATGCTGCTAAGGTATTTATGTAACGCTCTGCTTAAAGAGAGGGCAAGAGGTAGCTTGAGGTCTCTCTTCTCAAATGTCATCGATCTAGCACAGAACTTAAGGTGTCCGGGGAACATACCACGGAGAAGAGGAAGAGAAGATTGTTTTCACAGCCTTGCAAGGACAGAGTGCTATCCGCTAGGTCCAAGTCCAAATGATGTGATCTTTTCATCCAATATGGGAAATAAAATGGAGCTGATATTTTTCACTGATGTGTTAAAATAGATATTATCTTGAGCAGACAAAGTTTTATACGTGGAGATGCAAATGCATAGTTAACCCTCTATATTTTAGGGTTCAAAAAGTCCAAATACATGTCAAATAAACACTCAAATAAATGTTAATATATCACCTCCCTTGGCCCACTGAAGTGTCTGCAATGTCTCTGCTCTGACTTTCAGAACTCCCCCAGCCGTGAGAGCTTTGGACCATATTTGGCCACTTTGGTGGCTTTTGTTCGGTGTTTCCATTGCCTTGGGTGGTGCTGGGGAAGAGCTGTCCTCTGAAGGCACTCTTACTGTTCTCAGAAACACCTAAGGAACTGTCACATGGAAGAGGTAGTGGTTCTAATTTGAATTGTTTAGAAGATGGTCTCTGTTCTTGCTTACTAAAATACCCGGTGGCTGATATCATAGTGATGGTGTTGACAAACCAAACAAAAAACAGTGTCAGTCAAAAGTGAGACAAGCTAACACGAAACATAGAGAAAACAGCATCAGAAAAAGTGCAGATACTGTGCAGTCTGAATCCAGCGCCATCCCGGGAGTGCGCCTTCCATCAGCTACCGCAGTCTGCACCACTGGGAAGCAGCTTCTCTGTTGTGGGGATAAATGTAATCGGTAAATAGATCTGATGCCGTTAAGCCCTCAGTTCCCATAACTCATTTGTTTTTAGCTTCCTATCCTGGTCTGCCTGTGGGGGACCATGCACACCGTTCATGATGACATGAGTGTTTTTAGATATATGTCATTTTATTTCTCACCATGAATTATGAGTTACTATGAGTGTTCATCATCAGTCTCCACGGGGTTGGCCAATTATGAGGGCACCCCTAAGAATCTGGCCTCATGCTATCTATGGCCATACCACCCTGAACACGCCTGATCTCATCTGGTCTCACAAGCTAAGCAGGGTCAGGCCTGGTTAGTACGTGTATGGGAGATCTCATGTTGCTGAGAAAATCAGATTGAAGACTTCTGTGCTAAGGACTCTGGCGTGGACCATGGTGAATTCATCAAGGTGATGTCCCTGTGAATTTTTTTTTTTTTTTGCATATCTTCCTGCAAAGTTGTCTTACAATATTCCTGCATTGTTGAGCCCCAAATAAACATCATGTCTCCCATCTTCACAACTGGGAAACTGAGGCAGTGAGCTGTTAGTAACTTGCCCAAGGTATCCGCTACTATGTGCTGGAGCCAGGATCCAGGCACAGGACAGGTGGCTCCAAAGGCCATCTTTGCAATGTAACAGGCTTACCTTCGTAGCTCTGCCATGGGAAGTTGTTGCCTCCCCCTCTAATCTAGTCTTCTTCATCTTTTTACCCCTACACTTAGCACAATATACAACAGTTAGTGGGCCCTCAGATGGTTTGAATAAATGAATACTGAGTGACATGTCTAAGTTCTGGCTTCACAACTTCCCAGCATTTGACCCTTGCCAACACCTAAGCCTTGGTTGTCTTACTCATAGGATGGAGATGCTAATACCTGCCCACATTTTCACAGCGTTGTTTAGGGATCTAATGAGCTTGGACTTGTGAGCATGCTTCTACAAGTGGTAAAATATTATTTAACTATCAGTATTTAAAGTGAATTCAACTCTAAGATATGTATCCTTATTGCCTGCCCTATCCAAGTGCACAGAGATTTGACCTTGTTCCAAATGCTATGATAAGTTTTTTTTTCTGTCTTTCAGCTCTAAGCAATTTCAGGAGGTGGTTGCCATTCTTAGCTGCATTTTATAGATGAGGAACCTGAGACTCAGAGAGGTTGTTAACCTGCCCGTATACACAGCAAGGGAAGGGATTGGATTTGAACCTAAGTGGTTAATCATTACACTATATTCCTGCCTCCAGTGTGGCTAAATGGTCTTTCCTATGCTTTCTCAGGGAAAAAAAAAATTTAAAAATAAAATGACAAGATATCAGAGCTAGAGGTGATTATCTGGCCCCATCCTCCTCACTGAAGAAGTGATGAGACTGATGAGCCCCAGGAGAGAATACTTGACCTTCAGTGTGGGAATTGGCTGTGAGTTTGGTCCTTGGAAAGTGGTCTTTCTATCATCACATCACTTGAAAGGTGCAGCAGATTCCCTCCCTGATAGGATCTGAGGGACACCCAGGTCATCCCAGAGAACATCCCAACTCCAGTGTGTGGGACAGGTCTAGAGCTTCAGAGTCTCACTCTCCATGTTTCTAGTCCCTGAATGCCGAGAGTGTGTCTTAAGTAACTACGGGGTTGTCTCTGCTCCAATCATTCCAGCCGAGCAGGAGCTGGGCTGTCAGACCAGGTAGAGCATGCTCAGAGGGAATCCCTCACACTGGTGGCAAACGAGGAGACAAAAGAGATGGGGGGAAGGGTGGGGAAGGTGTGTCCCCATCCAAGGTGAGGCTTTGACTTTGAGGTTGTGGGAAATCTGGGGATGGGGAGGAACGTGGGGAAGTTGGAAATCAATGGACTGCAAATGGGAGGAAGCTGGGAAGGGGGAGGAGGGAGTAAAGAAAGTCAATGATCCCCTCAGTTTCCCCAGTGCCATCTGGGGGGTTTAGTCAAGATAAGGCCCTCTGCCCCTTCCTCCATCCAGCCGGTGCCTTCCTCACCTGGAAGCCGTGGTCAGCTCGCGGGACGCCTCTCCAGGTGTCCACAAGGGTGATCCTCTGGAGTTTATTTTTCCTAAGGTAAGAGAAAAATGGAGGTGAGAAAGCCTTCTCCTCCACTGGGACCTTAGTGCACAGGGTCCTGTC
>NW_012149396.1:7050368-7051611 GCF_000956105.1 Propithecus coquereli | reverse complement strand
TCATGAGGGTGGAGCCCTCATGAATGGAGTTAGTGCCCTTATTAAAGTGACCACGGAGAGCTCACACCCTATTTCCTGCCACGTGAGGCTACGACAAGAAGTTGGTAGTTCGTAACTTGAAAATGGTCCCTCACCAGAACCCCACCATGCTGGCACCTGATCTTGAACTTCAAGTCTCCAAAACCATGAGAAATACATTTATGTTGTTTGTAAGGCACCCAGTCTATGGTACTTTGTAATAGCAGCCTGAACTAAGACAGATATCTGCGTTTTCTGAAGTATGGATAAGAGGCGAAAAATGAGCTAAAGTTATTGATGGAGTTGGACTATTATAGCACGTATATTTGGTGACTTGTTATAGCAATAATATTCTAAAGGTTGCATGGATACAGATGAATTCTAATTTGAACAGAGGATAAATTTGTAGAGAGCACTTCCTTCAGGCAAATCTGATATAGAATATGAAAATCCAGACTTAGAGACAGATTTATTCAGGACACGATTATTCGCTTTACACATGGTTTCACCACAGGATTCCTTTATGTAGTCAGCTCCCCTATGCATACTTAAAATAAAATGCCCTCTTATAAAAATGTGTTTACATATACACTGTTAAGAATACATCCGATACATAAAGAAATGTAGGTCTCCTAAAATATGTGTTGTTCTTACAGTTGGAGCTGTTGCATTTTTAAAGATGTCTGTTGAGATGAGGAATTGTACATAATGCGTTTTCTCCACTTTTCTCTGCTTTTCAAACAATAAAGAAGTGGAGAAAGAGTGATGTTTGGCCATCTGGTAGGCACATGATTATTGCTGGGATCAACTTGGGTATGATCCAGCCTGGCTCCCAACAGAGCTGGCACCCCCCGCCCTCAGATTCTCTGGGAAGACAACCAGTAAGTAAATTTGTGGCTTCTTTTTTTTGACCATCCTGGCTCCTCTTCTAGCCATAGTAGCTCTGACCACCAGAGCTGCCCCTGAGGTTCAGGGGAGCCCTGGAATCTCATAAGAGGTATAATGTACAAACATTCCGAACCTGAATTCCTGTGGCATAATCCTCCTCCAAGCCCGTCTGTATTATCCACAGATTGCGGCTCTCTACCTCCCTGGGCTCCTAAGAAATTCTGTCTCACAGACATTGTTGCTGATCTCTCCTCTCTTTCCTGGGGTAGCAGCCTCTTTATCTTGAAACTCAACGTCTCAAACACTAAGCTGCTACCAATGCTGTTTTAGATGCTAC
>NW_012149396.1:7048546-7050318 GCF_000956105.1 Propithecus coquereli | reverse complement strand
TGAGTTTGGTCCTTGGAAAGTGGTCTTTCTATCATCACATCACTTGAAAGGTGCAGCAGATTCCCTCCCTGATAGGATCTGAGGGACACCCAGGTCATCCCAGAGAACATCCCAACTCCAGTGTGTGGGACAGGTCTAGAGCTTCAGAGTCTCACTCTCCATGTTTCTAGTCCCTGAATGCCGAGAGTGTGTCTTAAGTAACTACGGGGTTGTCTCTGCTCCAATCATTCCAGTCGAGCAGGAGCTGGGCTGTCAGACCAGGTAGAGCATGCTCAGAGGGAATCCCTCACACTGGTGGCAAACGAGGAGACAAAAGAGATGGGGGGAAGGGTGGGGAAGGTGTGTCCCCATCCAAGGTGAGGCTTTGACTTTGAGGTTGTGGGAAATCTGGGGATGGGGAGGAACGTGGGGAAGTTGGAAATCAATGGACTGCAAATGGGAGGAAGCTGGGAAGGGGGAGGAGGGAGTAAAGAAAGTCAATGATCCCCTCAGTTTCCCCAGTGCCATCTGGGGGGTTTAGTCAAGATAAGGCCCTCTGCCCCTTCCTCCATCCAGCCGGTGCCTTCCTCACCTGGAAGCCGTGGTAAGCTCGCGGGACGCCTCTCCAGGTGTCCACAAGGGTGATCCTCTGGAGTTTATTTTTCCTAAGGTAAGAGAAAAATGGAGGTGAGAAAGCCTTCTCCTCCACTGGGACCTTAGTGCACAGGGTCCTGTCATGTCCACAGCACTGAGGATTAGCTTTCCTGCTATGACGATGGGAAACCTGGGGCAAGGAGAGGAATTCTCCGATTTTCCACCTAGCGTGTATTTCACCTAGTGTCTATTTCAGTAGTAAATTTTTTCCCTTTTGCATATGATATGACAAATGTCCTAAATTTTATATAAATTAAAATTCATCCAATTATTACATAAATATAAGTCCTTTATAAGAAATAAGACAATATCAAAGATGGAATTAAAAAGTATAGTGCTACTTCTCCTCTCCCACTCAGTTCTCAAAGGTTAACCACTTGGAATTTTAACATATATTCCTGTCAATATCTCAGTATATGTTTACATTTATCTATCTATCTGCTCATCATCTCTATTTCTTATACAATTTTAGCGTTTTGATTTCTTTCCTTTTTCTTTTTCTTTTTTCTTTGAGACAGTGTCACTCTGTTCCCCTGGGTAGAGTGCAGTATCATCATCACAGCTCACTGCAACCTTAAATTCCTGGGCTCAAGCAATCCTCCTGCCTCAGCCTCCCGAGTGGCTGGGACTACAGGTGCGGACCATCACACTCAGCTAATTTTTCTATTTTTAGTAGAGACAGGGTCTTACTCTTGCTTAGGTTGGTCTTGAACTCCTGGCTAAAGCAATCCTCCCACCTCTGCCTCCCAAGTCACTAGGATTACAGGTGGGAAGGTATGTGTATTTAAAACTGTTAAAAAATCTGCCAAATTGTTCTCCAAAAAACCCGTTCCAATTTAGACACTGTCTGCACAACTTGTTCAACATTCGATATTATCAATATCTTGCTAGTATGATGAATAAAAACGGTACACTGTTTTGGTTAATTTGCATTTTTCTGCTAGTGAGACATAGCTTCTTTTCACATGTTAATTGCCACTTGTATCTTTTTTGGGTGTGGATCAAGTCATAAGGCTTTACAAAAACGAAAATGTATCTCTGTTCAATAAGATATGAGGGGATGGTTAATTGGTGCAAAAATACAGTTGAATAGAATGTAGATCTAGTATTTGATAGCACAACGGGGTGACTATAATCAA
>NW_012149396.1:7034032-7036272 GCF_000956105.1 Propithecus coquereli | reverse complement strand
TCATTCACCGGCTGGTTTGTGAACTTCCCCTACCAACCCTAAATGCTGGAAATGTCTCCCTCGACAGCACTGGTCAGTAGGCAGTGACTTATTTGACAGGTGTCGGTTGGTCCTGGGGTTGTCCGCATCTACGCTGAGCGGAGCTGAGCTGAGGGATGGGGGAAGGGGGGACTTCAGGGCACGTGGTGAAGAAGCTGATGGCCTCTCGCCCTGCAGATCTTGGGCAGATGGAGGCCGTCTCTGAGGCTTGCCAGCCCTGGCCCTAAGAACGCCTGTTACTTTAAGGCTTTTGGAACTGCTAACAGGACATTGTGTTTGCTGGGAACATGCTCTCTGAAAAATTTTGCACTGGGTACACGCCTTTTGTCAGCCATATGCTGTTTTCTCTTTTTAGCTTCTGAATTTGAATGTGTGGCTCTTTGTGTGATTAACCAAGAGTTACATAAGGAAGGATTCAGTAGGTAATATTTACAACTAGGCTAATTTTCTTAATGAAACAGTTGCAGGAATTCTCTTTCTGAAACTCTACTCTCCCGGGTATTTATCTTTACAGCTTGTCACGCACCCTGAGTTTTGTTCACCTTAATTCAGTTACTAAGACCAGATAAAAATTAGCAACACTTCACCCTCCTTCTGGTGTTTCAAGTTTTCTAGGAAATTTTAGATTCAGGGAGAAAGGGGGTCAAATTTCTATCTGCCGGGTATTTTTCAGGGATGTGAATGTATTCAGGATGCTCAATTATGCCCCCAAGTGGATCTCTAAGATGGCTCTCATGCACTATTTTTAAAAATTAAATGATTCTGAGCAATATAATAATTTCAAACAAAAATAAAATGATTATGGTCCAGAAGCCAGATGAATTCTGCCTCACTCCCCCGTGATGTCTGTATGGTGCAAACAGTAAGTTTGTGCTGTTGGTTCAGCCGCTGCATCTGTTTTGTACTTTGTTTTGTATTCCAGACAACATCTGTCTGGTGCAAAATCTCAGCCAATTCCTGTGTTACCTGAGCAAAGGAGACTGCGTTGAGTGCCCCCAGAGGCCCATAAATTAATTCTGAAAACGCCAACACAATTGGTTCTCTGGGGCTTAGCATGGGGATGCATGATCCCGGGAATAAATCTGTGCAGAAAGAATAAAAGAAAGAGCTTGAGGCTGTCTAAGGCAATGATCTTTGCTAAATTTAATGCAGAGGAAGAGGCTGTTGAAGCAATAACTGTGATTATTCCCACCCTCCTTCCTCATTTCTTTAGGGTTTTTCAACTGCGGTCAGCAGAGAAGTTATTTCTTACCCAGACCCATAAGACTTCACTGTTGGAATAAGCTGACAAAGCCATATTGGCCCAGTGGAAAAAAATGTTCTTTTTATACCAGCACACATTTGCACACGTGGACTAAGTAGACCCTGCTCAATCTTGCAAACATTCATATAAAGCAAATTCATTGTAAATTGTTTAGAACTCAGCATTCACAAAAAGTCAAACCCTCAAACTTAAGAATTCCCAATGCTGGAGAATATAGAGTTGGCAGCTCCTTGTGGGGAAAAAAATGTCATATGACATTTGTATAACTATTTTAAAATTAAGTCCAGGATTTCAGAGGCCAACAGTTGGAATCGATGACTGAGTCTTGGAAGAGTCTCTGCAGTGATAGGAGCCCAGCCAGAGACCAGAGGGACACTGGGGCCTAGTCCAACCTGGGGAAGGATGTTGTTCAGAGCCAAGACATGCACAGAGCCTTCTGCCAAATGCAATAGCAGTGACATTGAAGTGCTGGTCTAAAGGCAGGGGCCTGGGATTTTGGACACGATCAGAATTGAGGACAGGCAGGCTAGACAGAAACTCAAATCTATGGGGCAGTCACATAGGGTGGGGGTGAGTGGGGGCAGTGATGTGCTGGTAGGGGTTTAACAACCAATTCTCTCAAAAAACATATGTTTGTTATAAATTTTACTGATATAAGGGATTGGTAACACACAGTTCACAAATAACAGTAACATACAATACTCTTCATTAAAATTCCATATAGCCATTTGATCCTCACAGAAAGTTTTCTTGTTTTTGTTGCATTCTTGTATCTATATAGTCAACCTGTGGTTGTAAGTCAATGATCATTTAATAAGTTGATTTGCATCCTGAGCTGATACCTATTTCCCAATAAATTTATTTTCATTGAATCTGATATGTGATCTATGATTAATCTTTCTCACCCTCATACAAATTGTATTTATTGAACTGAAAG
>NW_012149396.1:7031705-7033887 GCF_000956105.1 Propithecus coquereli | reverse complement strand
GGTTCGCTTGAGCCCAGGAGTTTGAGGTTGCTGTGAGCTAGGCTGATGCCATGGTACTCACTCTAGCCTGGGCAACAAAAGCGAGACTCTGTCTCAAAAAAAAAAAAAGAAATAATAAAAAAAAACATGAACAAAGTTTGATGTGTGAGAATGTTCAGAGTATTATTTACCAGTCAAAACTTGAAAACCTAAATGTACTACAATTAGGAAATTGATAAATCATGGCACTCCATGTAATAGAATAGTATGTGGGCGTTGAAAAATAATGTTTGCAAGAGATATTTGACAACTTAAGAAAACGGTCATGAGTTGTTTATTTAAAAAGCAAGACATGAACTAAATATAATGTAAACTGTAAATCTAAGGACACACGTGTAGAGGAAAGAATGGGAGAATATGTTACTTTGGGTTATTTCCAGACTGTGGCAGTATGAGTCATTTTCTTCCTTATATTTTCTTTATTTTTAATTTTTTTGCAAAGAGCACGTATTACTTTGGGATTAAAAAGAACATTGCTATGGGCTGAATGTTTGTGTGCCCCTAAATTCATATGTTGAAGCCCAATTCCCAATGTGACTGTATTAGGAGTTGGGGCCTTTGGGAGATAATTAGATCATGAGGGCGGAGCCTTCGCAATGGGGTCAGTGCCCTCATAGGGAGACACACTAGTAAGACGATCTTTCTCTGAAATATGTGAGGACAAAAGCCAGGAAGGAAGCCCCCGTTGAACAGCAGATCTGCTGGCACCTTGATCTTGGACTTCTCAACCTCTACAACCGTGAGAAACAGATGTCTGTGGTTTAAGCCACCCCGTGGTATACTGTTTTTGTTCTAGAAGGCCAAGCAGGCTGGGACAAAAACCATAATACTTATTACTAATAAAAAAAGAAGAATGAGGAGATGGAGGAAGAGGTTGGGTCAAGTACAAAGAGAAAATAGACCAAAGGATGGACCATCAGCATTAAGCCACCAGCATGGAGGGGCTCCAGCTGACAGCACCCGCCGGCCTTCCAGCTGTCCCTGACAAGGCAGCAAACATACAAGAGGAGCCTCCAGGCCAATCTTTCCAGAGATTACTAAACAACCTCTGTGCATGACACAGAAGAATCCCCCAGCCACACCCTGCCTGAATTCCTGACCCACATCATTGGAAAATACAACAAGAAGGCTTCTGCTTGAAGCCAGTACATTTTAGGTTAGCTTTTCATGCAGTGAGTGATAACTGGAACAGTGGGCTATGTCTATTTATACACGAGCTGCTCTTTATTTGGGTAGAGAAGTTGCTGGGCTTCCTTGCTTGGTGAGCTTCCTTTTGGCATCTGTAAGAATCATGGGGAAACCTCTGGGAAGTGCATGGGCTCCCTGATTGGGGAATTCCAGTAAGAGAAATTCTATTTTTCATAGGCCTCAGCCTCTTAAATCACTCCTTAAAAAATTCTCCCAGGGAAATTTCCATGCCTTTCTTCCATAGTGACTATCTGCTAACTGCTTTAACTGTTTTAATTGAACTTAGATGTTGAGCAAAGACAGCTGCATGAGGGAGTGGAGGTGCTCTGGGGAGGAGGAAGCCATGGGAAAGTGCCCAGGGAGGCTTCTCGCTGCTGGCCTCTTGCCGGCCCCTGGCAGGAGGTGACAGTTCATCCGTCAGGTTGTTTGGGTTCCGGAAGGAGCATTTTCATTGTCTGCACTATAGAGACCCTCTGCGGGTTTGGGCTGGTTCAATCCCCTAAAGCAGGAGTCCCCAAGCTATGGTGGGTTGTATAATTATTTCATTATATATTACAATGTAATAATAGTACAAATAAAGTGCACAATAAATGTAATGTGCTTGTATCATCCCAAAACCACTCCCCTCCCCCGTCCATGGAAAAATTGTCTTCCATGAAAACGGACCCTGGTGCCCAAAAGGTTGGGGACCACTGCCCTAAAGGAATCCTCCTCTACCCTGTGTGAGATGCAGCCCTGGTCACCGAGTTGTTATGGCTAGGATGGTCCCCAGGGATCATCTAATGCTAACCCCCTCATTTTACAAAAGAGGAAACTGAGGTCTCATCTGTCTGGGGGTGTGCTAAATCACACAGTTTGTAACTGGCAGAGAAGTGGCAGAAAGCCCAGTCCCCGGCACACCCTTGCATAATGCCAGTATGTGATGAGAAATGGGAGAAGAGGAACAGAAAATCTT
>NW_012149396.1:7030767-7031655 GCF_000956105.1 Propithecus coquereli | reverse complement strand
CTTTACAATTAAAAAAATTTAATTCTTTAATATCTCTGATGAGAAGTGTGGGTTCATATTAATTTTTTTACTTACAGATATCCAGCTGCACAAATACCATTTTAAGAGTAATGATTCCATCATCTGTTCATTTGTTTTGCTTGATTTCTTGTATATCACATTTTTATACACAAATTAGAACCTATTTCATTTCTGTTTTGTTCTTTTGGTCTATGCTTATGTTTTAGAGAAAATATCATCTTGCCTACTTTGGTATTATAATAAAATCAATTTCAAGTAAAGCTAGTTGTGTCTCACTGTTCTTTTTACCAGGTATTCTCTTTATTTTTCTGTTTTTTATTTTTTTCTTTGAGAAAGCTTCTGTTTTTGTCACCCCGGCTAGAGTGCAGTGGCATTATAGTTCACTGCAACCTCAAACTCCTGGGCTAAAGAGATCCTCCTGCCTCAGCCTCCCGAGTAGCTGAGACTACAGGCAAGTGTCACCACTGCCAGCTAATTTTTCTTTTTTTGTAGCAATGGAGTCTTGCTCTTGCTCAGGCTGGTCTTGAACTCCTGACCTCCAAGCAATCCTCCCGCCTGGGCCTCCCACAGAGCTAGGATTACAGGCTTGAGCCACCTCACCTGGCCTTCTTTATTTTTCTGAATGAATTTCAGGTTTATTTTATTAAATTCTATAAAGTAGACTATTAGCATCTTAATTGGAATAGTGTTAAAACTCTGACATAATTGGAGAGATTTATCACCTTTACCATATTTTCTCTCTCCTTTAAGGAACATGGCATTTTCTTCCAGTTGCATTAGATAAATTCCCAAGCACTTTATATTTTTTCCCACTTTTATGAATATCATAACATTTTTATTATATTTTCTTTTTCTATATGGAACTGA
>NW_012149396.1:7018706-7019907 GCF_000956105.1 Propithecus coquereli | reverse complement strand
GGAAGATCATTTGAGGTCAGGAGTTTGAGACTGGCCTGAGCAAGAGCGAGACCCCGTCTCCACTAAAAATAGAAAAAATTAGCTAGGCGTGGTGGCATGAGCCTGTAGCCCCAGCTACTCGGGAGGCTGAGGCAGGAGTCTGAGGTTGCTGTGAGCTAGGCTGATGCCACGGCACCCTAGCCTGGGCAACAGAGCGAGACTCTGTCTCAAAAAAAAAAAAAAATTGTGTCATAAAATCGGACTACAAAAAAATGCTTGATTACTGTCCAGTCCAGCAAAGAAGTCCCTCACATCATTGACAGATGAGTGTGGTAATGACATGAATATTGGTTCATATTTTCACGTTCTTTAATGCATAAGATGAAAGTGAAACAAGGAAGACGAATGTTAGAATTTCACTAATTCATCATGACATGAGCGACTTCTTTGCTGAATCAGGCAATAGTTTTCAATACTGGAACACTGTTTCCTCAATTGTGTTATGCTATTCGGAACGTAACAGCTGCAGACACAACACACCTCTAAGTTTAATCCACATTATTAACATTTTCCTATTATTTTCCTAAGCCTACACAATCTACAAAACAGTAAATCAAGCCCCATTTTTAACGCCTGTGGTGCTACCTGTACGCTGCACTTCAAGCTCGCCCAGCACACCCAAGTGCACGCCACCCACCTGCTGGCTCGTGGAAGGACTCTGCAGACACACAGGGTGTCACAGTACCTGTGGGAATTATTCCAGACCTTCCCGTGTGTCCCCAGCCTCTTCTCCCTCTCAGGGCCCCTTCACAACCCCTCATTTGGATCTACTGAACTTGGCGCTGAATCTCTGAAGCTCCGACTCTTGATTCCATTTCAAGCCTCTGATTTGAAAAATACTTTACACATCATATTTGTTGTTGGTAAGGGTGCAGTGACACAGGCATCTTATAAACTGTTGGTGGGAAAGTAAATTAGCACATCTTCTCTAGAATTCGATTCAGCCATACCTGTTAAAAGTCTATAAAATGTCCACAGTCTTTGACCGTATAATCCCACTTCCAAGAATATATATTATGGAAATATTCAGAGATGCTGCAAAGATAGTTATGTAAAGGACACGCCTTATTTGTTGTAACAGATAATTAGGAACAACCTAAATACCCAATAATAAATTAATAGCTGTATTTAAATTAATTATAAGTCCATACTAGAAAATATT
>NW_012149396.1:6996687-7017741 GCF_000956105.1 Propithecus coquereli | reverse complement strand
CCTGAAGGCCATGTCCAACACTGTGACCAGATTTTACAAATGATATTAGGAAGCTAGGTTCAGTATCTGAAGAATAATAGCATTTTAATTTTTAATTACATTTTCTGCCATTACAATCAATATTTATTAAGTGGTCTAAAAACAAAAATGACGCTCTGCCGAGGGCTGTGTGAATTATTGAAAGAAAAGATTTTAGAAAACTGACAGAAGCCTCCTGCATGACTTTAATACTCTGAACTATCTTCCGCTCATTTCGTTGCTTTTCCTCTCTGCCATCACGCTCTCGTATCCTGATTTCACCCCAGCTCACCCTTTTCTTACTGCCTTTGGCTCTCAGATCAGTCCACCCCACAGGGTTTCAAGTTTGATGAGGGTGTCTCCTGTCGTTCTCTTTTAAAAATGTTTTTATTTTGATTGATGGAGTGGTGTTTTGCCTGGGCATTCAAACCAGCACTGAGCAAAAACTTTACACTGGAAAACTCCTGTGGGCACGAATCGATTTGACTCTCCTTTCAGAGGCTAATTAAGGATTATAAATTCAATTTTGGGCCTTACGCAAAATAGGTACTATTCTAGGGCTCGATGGATCTGTCAAAAGGACCCTTCGACTGTAACCCAAGTAGGTTTTATGAAATGTAGACTATTTGCAGGTTGAACAAAGACGCTTGCAAGCCACATCTCAAATAATTGACTCTCAGGGCCTATTTCCTCTCATTCAAAAAGCACAATCCAAGCCCCCAAAAGAAGTGGAAGGAGGAAAAGGTAGCAAATAGGGTTCCATTTCCCCAGCCCCTCAGCCACCAAGTGGGGCAAAGAAAGAACATTTCTGGGAGAGATATGAATGATGCTATTTCTCTCTGAGGACGTAAGAAAGAGGGAAAGGGGAGGTTCCTCAAGTTGTATCTGCAATGTTTGAAGCACAAAAGGTGACATTTTAACATTTATTAAATCTGGGTGGTGGATACAAGGGTGCTTATCATTAAATTACTGAACTTTTGATTAAGAAGAAAAGAAAGAGGGAGAAGGTTCTAGTACTTTTATTTCAATCAATCAGAGAACCGAGTGTCTGGGCCTGTGTCTTTCCTGGAAGCCAGCCCAGCAAGTGGGAACCTATTTAAACTCTTCAGAGCTTAAGCAGACCTTAAATTACATATATGTACAGGATAAAGGTAAATCTTTAGAAAATCTTACAGTAATCTATGGGGTGTGTGCTGAGCCTGGATCTTCCCAAGAGACTGGTGGCAAATATGAGCTCCTTTAGGACGGAGAAGGTCAAAGTGCTGGAGTCATTCAAGAGGTGACTCACCAGGAAAAATATTATAAAGAAGTTCAAGAAATTAAGCATAAAAAATGGGCAATAGAAAAATATATCCCAATGGAGAAAAAAGACAAGCGACTACAAACTCCAAGAAGCTAAGAAATAGCATAAGGCTGTTTCCCCGCCAGGATTGCGAATGTTGGGAGGAAGAAGTGTTATGTGATAGTTTAAAGAACGCTGAGCGTTCAGGGTCCCCAGCAAGCAGAAATGTGCCTGTCACTGCTTCCTGGAATATACGGTACAGCTGCCGAGAGACGTCCAAGCCAGCTTGGCCAACTGAGTCGAGTCTTTTCGGAGTGTGAGTTGAATGGGTAGCAAGAGCCAGTCATGGCCCCAAACCATTGATCACTACGTTTCTACTGATTCACGCGGGAATGCATGACACCAAGGAGTCATCTGATGTGGCTGTACTTGGCAGAAAACCAAAAAGCATGTGTGTCTTTGGGAATGTTGACGGGCAGCAAATGGCTGTCTACACAAATGATGGCGATGAGCGGATTGAATCTCTCGGACCTGAAATTTTTTTTTTTTTTTTTTGAGACAGAGTCTCACTCTTTTTGCCCAGGCTAGAGTGCCGTGGTGTCAGCCTAGCTCACAGCAACCTCAAACTCCTGGGCTCAAGTGATCTTTCTGCCTCAGCCTCGCGAGTAGCTGGGACTACAGGCATGCACCACCATGCCTGGCTAATTTTTTTCTATATATTTTTAGTTGTCCAATTAATTTCTTTCTATTTTTAGTAGAGACGGGGTCTCGCTCTTGCTCAGGCTGGTTTCGAACTCCTGAGCTCAAACAATCCTCCCGCCTCGGCCTCCCAGAGTGCTAGGGTTACAGGCGTGAGCCACCGCGCCCGGCCTCTCGGACCTGAATTTAATATTGTAATAAAGGGATCTTGGCATCTCAGGAACTCTGGAAAGGTTGTGTTTGCCAGGAGACTTGCTGGCCTGGTCAAGATTTTTTTCCTGTACCAACTGAATCAAGTTTATTGAAGAAAAATCACTGTGTCCATAACTTAACAAGCAACAATAACAGCTACTACTGATGAGTACTTTCCAGGGGCCAGACCCTGCACAATGCTCACGCCTCGGTTTTACGTCACTCTCACAGCAACGCTTTGGGTAGGAACTATTGTTATTCTAGGTTTAAAGATGAGAACGCTGAAGCCCAGAGGAGTGAAGTGACATCCTCAAGGTCACACAGGTGGTAAGGGATGGAGCTGGATTTGACCCAAGCTTCTGCTCTAATTGCTGATCTGACAGTAGAAGACACCCCAGGGTGACTCAAATTCCTACTGATTCTCTAAATTTAGTAACTTAAAATTCAGCTTCTCTTCACCACTGTTTGCCCTTGAAAATGATGTTACTTACTCCTTCCTACCTCCTTCCACAAGAACTAGGGTTGTTACTATGTATTAGTATTGTTGGCATGAGAATTATGTATTAGTATTATTATGTATTATATATTTGTTTCCTTGGTTTGGCATTAAATGCCACAAGCTGGGTGACTTAAAATGACAGATGTTTACTTTCTCGCAGTTCTGCAGGCTAGAAGTCAGAATCAAGGCGTTTGTGGCCGTGCTCTCTCTGAAGGCGCCGGGAAGGGTCCTTCCTCGCCTCTTTCTGAGTCTGGTGGGTATGAGCAATCCTTGGCATTCCTTGGCTTGCAGCTACACCCCTCCAATCTCTGCCTCCCCCGTCACACGGACTTCGTCCCTGTGTGTCTCTGTGTCTGTGTTTCTAAATCTTTCTTTTCTCATAAGGACACTAGCCATTGGCTTTAGGGCCCACCCTAATCCAACATGACCTTTCTTAACTTGATCACATCTGCAAAGACATTGTTTCCAAATAAGGTCCCATTCAGAGGCTCCAGATGAATGTGAATTTTGGAGTGAGGGGGTACTATTCAATTCAGTACAACATCCAAGAGGCTTACCGGCTCTTGGATGTCCCAGGGGTCAAATTACAGTGTCTGTCCCATAGGCCAAAGCAGCCTCCAGAGCCCAAACCAACAATCACGTGGGAAAAATACTAATTTAACCTTATTGTTTAAAAAGAACTACATATACTCTTAGTTTTGATAAAGATAGATGTGTAAGAGCTCATGTTTAGAAAAAAAGGCTGAAAGGAAGCACAATATTTATAGTGACCATTGCTGGGTAGTGGTGAATTTTATTTTCACAGTATTTATTACATCTACAAATATTTCGGTAAATACAAATGAACATGTGTTAGTTTTATGATGAGAGGAAATATTATTTACAGTGGAAAAAATAGGATTATCTGTTCTAGTTTTTTTTTTTTTTTTTTTTGAGACAGAGTCTCACTCTGTTGTCTGGGCTAGAGTGCCATGGTGTCAGCCTAGCTCACAGCAACCTCAGACTCCTGGGCTCAAGCAATCCTTCTGCCTCAGCCTCCTGAGTAGCTGGGACTACAGGCATGCGCCACCATGCCCGGCTAATTTTTTCTATATATATATATATATATTTTTAGTTGTCCAGATCATTTCTTTCTATTTTTAGTAGAGACGGGGTCTCGCTCTTGCTCAGGCTGGTCTCGAACTCCTGACCTCGAGCGATCCTCCCGCCTCGGCCTCCCAGAGAGCTAGGATTACAGGCATGAGCCACCGCGCCCAGCCTGTTCTAGTTTTTGAAAATAATTTTTATTGCTTTCTGGCCCTGGGACAGTGTCCTTGATGGCTTCCCACCTTCCTTCTCTCATTCAGTGTAGCTCCACCCCTTCCCTCCTGGTGCCCCTTCCAGAGTGGGACCCCCCGCCCAACCCCAGCCCGGCCAAGAGCAGGGATGCCCCAGGATGCAGGACTGAGAAGAGCCGGCAGAGTCTGGCCCTGGGGCTCAGGCCAAAGCAGCCTGGAGGGTCCATCGGGTCAGTGTGTGCAGCCTGCTGATGTCATGGCCTCAATGACTGTGTCCAACAATGACCGTGTCCCCGAGCAGAATCGGCAGACGCCAGAGGGCTGCAGTGCTTGCTTGGCCAGAGTGCAACCGAGCCTGAGCGTGGAGCTGGAGACACACCGATCACCTGCCTGGACTCCAGCTTAGCAAGTCCCCAGAGAGGCCAGTTCCCCTCCTGGCAGGCACCCCCAATCTAGAAGAGTGATTTTCCTGGAAGCCTCTCCTTCATTTGCCTGGAGGAGGGAGAACATCCCCTTGAGAGAGGAGAAAGCAGTCCCTCATGAGCGAGAGGAACACTGTCTGCCCCTCAAGGCTCCTGGGCACGGCCTCTCTACCCCAGCCCCACCTGACCTTGGCTGAGAGCAGGAGAGTGACGAGGTAACTGGTGGTGATCGTACCCGCACTGCCACATCCTCCCTGGCTCTACAAGATGGCATCTGCTGACTGTTGTTGCTTTCTTTAGAATGTGGGTGTATTCATTTCCCATGGCTGCTGTAACAAATTGCCACAAACCAGCACCTTAAAATGACAGAAATGAGGCCGGGCATGGTGGCTCACGCCTATAATCCTAGCACTCTGGGAGGCTGAGGCGGGTGAATCGCTCAAGGTCAGGAGTTCGAGACCAGCCTGAGCAAGAGCGAGACCCCGTCTCTACTAAAAAATAGAAAGAAATGATCTGGACAACCAAAAAAATATATATATATATATAGAAAAAATTAGCCGGGCATGGTGGCGCATGCCTGTAGTCCCAGCTACTTGGGAGGCTGAGGCAGAAGGATCTCTTGAGCCCAGGAGTTTGAGGTTGCTGTGAGCTAGGCTGACGCCATGGCACTCACTCTAGCCCGGGCAACAAAGCGAGACTCTGTCTCAAAAAAAAAAAAAAAAAAAAGTGACAGAAATATATGTCCTCACAGTTCTGTAGGTCAAAAATCCACCACGAGTCTCATTGAGCTAAAACCAGGTGTCGGCAGGGCTGCGATCTGCTCTGGGGGCTCCAGGACAGAATCCAGTTCCTTGCCTTTCTAGCATCTGGAGCCGCCCACACTCCTTGGCTCATGGACCCTGCCACTGCCTACCACTGTGAGTTTACTTGGCGCCTTTTTAAAATTTTTGGTAGCTTCCAGGAGGACCGCAGGAAGGGTCCCACTCAGCATCTCGCACGTGTTCCTCTCCTTGCACCATAGATTTTCTAATAAATGATATCTGATCCATGGGGTAGTGATGGAGTTTAGGACCTGCTATTCCAAAACATAGCAAATTGGCAATCGAGAAACCAGCAGAAGCAGGAAGGCCACTCTCACCGTCCCCTCCCCTTTCTCCCCTAAAGCAGGTCATAAAATCCTCATTCCAGAGGTGCCCTCCCACTGGGCAGAGAGAAAGAGGAAAGGAGCATCCTTATCTCTGGAGAAACAGGGGCACAGAAAACCTTGCACACACGGGCCTTGCTAAGTTCCTCCCCAGTTCATCATCATTAGAGCAGATCCCCTCTGCCGGGTCATACTTCTCCATGACTGTCCACCACTTCATCAAACCCAAGCATAAAAGTACTCAAGTTTACCTGTTTCTCTGGGTCTTCATTTCTGAAGGCTCCCTGGACATGTAGAACTTACATGAAATAAATGTGTATGTTTGTCTCTTGTTAATCTCCCTTCTGTTATAGGGGCCTCAGCTATGAACCTTGTGATGGGCGAGGAAAAGAAATCTTTTCCTCCCCTGCAGTCGTCATGAGGAATAGATGGCGTAATGCAAATGAAAGGGCTTAGCACATCGCCTGGCACATAGTAATGACTCAACAGATTCAGAATCACTATTGTCATAGTGATTCTTACACTGAAGCGTTCCCGGGCCAGCTTTACGGGTGTGCAACCTATGCAGTCACTCGGGGCTCATACTGAGAAGAGGGCTACCCTTGTCTTAATGCTCTGCTATCATCGTCTTGAAATCCTTAGTACTTTGTCAACAAGAAGGGACACCACATTTTCATTTTGCACCGCACTCCGTAAATCGTGGAGCTGGTCCCGAAGATTATACCATTGGAAATCCATTCACAGGCAATTTCCTGACTTCACAGCTCCTGCTGAGCTTCTTATAAAGCTCTTTTCTTGCAAAGCTTAGTCTTAGGTTGCTTTTCCCCAAAAGAAGGTGCCGAAATAAGGATTTTGGTACAAATATTTTACTTGGGAGGTGATGTCAGAAGCATAATGAGAAAGTAGGGCATTGGGGGAGGATGAGAGGAAAGCTAATAATGGGCACGTTAGTGAGAGTGGCTGGGGAGAGCAGCCAACGCTCAGACCTGCTACGGAGCTTGAGTCACCAGGGAACAAAGACCCCAGGATTGTCTCATCAAGGAAGGGGTGAGGAGTCCAGGGTATTTATCCATCCATTCATTGCTTAAGGGCTGCCCCTGGGGAATGCACTCCCCCAGTCCTTTTGACCTCCCCCAGACCTGGATCTAAAGCCCTCTGGCAAAAAATAGCCAAGAACTTGAGATAGGAAGCCATTGACGTGTATGGAAAATGACCCACAACACATGTTTGGTCCTAGGTTTCTTCTCTTACTTCAAAACACACTGATTGTTGAAATATCATAGTCTGGTAGACATAACTCTGAGTTAAGAGGTAGGATGGTTGTGGGTCTTAGCTCTGATTCTGCTATGAGGGCAAGCCAGGTCCTCCATTTTCCTGAGCCTCTGTCCCATCTGTGAAAAGAGAGAATTGGATGATATCTAAATTCCTTCTACTCTCAATGTTCTATTCTAATTTGTCTCTGTAACCAAGAATTTTGAGCTTGGGGGAGGAAAAAATGCCAATCCACCAAACAAGTAACTCATTAAAATAGAAGACTCTCATTAATTTTTTTTATGAAGAACTGAATTCTTTAAAATAGGGAGGCATATTGAATAAGAAAGCAGGAGCAGCTGTTCTGTTTTTCTCTGAGGATAGAATGAAAGGGACTGGACTTAGATTGTGCCAAAAGGGATTTATTTAAATTAGACGTTAAGAAAGTTGTGAGACAATGCAACGTGTTATCCAAGAAGATTTTGGAAAATGCTCTCTAGAGAAATTTTTTAAAGGATGTGTTTTATTTTTGTTCTTTAAACTGTACATACATGTTTCCATCCACTATTTTGTATGTACATTATATCTTACCACAAAAGGAGAAGATACAGCTTGGTCTTTTAGGAGAAATTGCAGAGGGAGGCACTCATTTACCACCACTCACCATCCCCAACCTCTGGCCATGGCAGACATTACTAATTGATCGCTGCTCTCTTCCTATGCAAGCTCAGGCAAGGCCTCATCATTCATCTCAATGCCATGATCCAGGCAGCGGCTACTAAGCAATCACAGATGGCCAGTGAAGTAGAAACCTTCTGCCCTCTCAGGTCTTCCATGATTTTAGGGTCTCTTCCCATGACAGTTATGACTATTTCACTTGCACTCCTGGGTGACTCAAAACAGTTTGTACAGAATCCTATGAAAAAATGATGCTCCTAAGTCTCCTCAAATATGACAGTCACAGTATTCCTGCCTGGGAACGTCAGCACGTAAGAGTTATCTGATCTCATTTAAAATGCAGATTCCAGAACCCCACCCCCAGAGATTCTGATTATTATGGGAAAAGGTCCAGATTCTAGATTTTGCCAAGTTATTTTGTGTAACTGATCCACCCAGTGATTACTCTCTGGGAGACATTGCCACCAAAGGAGGAAGGGAGGTCACAGGCTCACAGTACAGGTTCAGAGACCCATGTGGGAAGTAAATGTTCTACATGTGTGTGCTCAGTTCATGGTTGTTCCTGTTCAATCCTATCTGAAGTCCAATTTTCAGGCTGTCCTGGGGGCTGCCTTATCTTTCTTGCACAGAAATAGGCCCTTCTTTGTTGGTTTCTTGGGCTATCACCCTACTGGGATTCAGGTCAACTTGAAACTGCAGGTCATAGCAGGTCAGAGCTCTTTACTGTGGCTTTTGTCTTAACTGTCTCTGATAATTCTGATTCATATGACCAATCCATCTCTGGACTTTTCTAGTGTGTGATTTTCCTTTTCTGGATTCACACTTGACTTTCTTATAGCAGAACACCAATCAAACCATTTCACACATTTTTGAGCTCACTTGCTGTCTATTCTTGCCTCCTACAAATTTATATCCACTCATCTCCTTAACAAAGAGGGCTGAAAATGGGGATCATAATCAAAATATTTGACAACTTCTTAGAGTGAAACTACAGTTAAAATACAGACAACTGGCACAGACCCCAACCAGTCAGAACAGACACCAGCTACAATCAGCCACTAGAGCCACACGAGTCACCCCCGGTATGGCAAACTGAGTAAGAGCCCCTTGTCCTCACCCCCAGAACCTGTAAATATAACCCTATGTAGCAAAAGGGACTTTGCAGATGAGATTAAGTTAAGGGTCTTGCAATAGAAAAATAATCCTGGATTATCCGGAAGGAAAAGAAGATTTGACAGTAGAAGACAGAAGGTAACAAGACCACGGAAGCAAGGTGCTACCCTGCTGGCTTTGAAGATGAAGGAAGGGGACGTGCACCAAGGGATGCAAGTGCCACCTAGAAGTGGAAAAGGGAAGGAAATAGATTCTGCCCTAGAGCCTCCGGAAGGAACCAGTCCTGCCAACACATTGATTTTAGTCCAGTGAAACTGATTTTGAATTCTGACTTCCAGAAATGTAAGAGAATAAATTTGTGTTGTTTTAAGCCACTAAAGTCTGTGATAATTTCCTACAGCAGCCACGGGAAACCAATACCTCTGGGAATATCAGGCTGCAGGTAGCCAAGGGAAGGCTGGAGGCATGAGGGGAGTTAGGCATCGCAAACCCTGGCTCAGCCGGGCTGGGACCCCAGAGCAGCCAGCGTGGAGCCAGGCAGAGGCTGGGACGGAGAGCCTGAGATCTGCGGGAAGACGGGGCAGGACAAGTGTAGAACATGTCTAGGCAAGTACCTGTGGCCAGAATCAAAGCGAGACTGTAATCAGGTCCTATACATACCTCATATGTCACGAGAACAGCCCTTTATACTGTTTAAGGCACAACTAATGTGCCCAAGTTACGGTTGAGTGCGAAGGCTTCCCCCTTCCCAACCTTGTTGGATTTACGGAGTACAAAAAAATCTACTCTATTCCCCTCCAAGTTTCCCATTCCCTTTTCATGATGCATCCAGAAATCCTCTAGCACTTGTTAGGATCTTCAACTGGTACCACGGAAAGCTGGCTTTACACTAAGACAACTGTCTTGATGGGGTGCTTGGTGGGCTCTTCAGGGGTTCCCATTGCTAAGAACCACTCTGCTGCTCTTTTGCCTCTAGAGGATGCCAGTGTAAAGACAGACATATAGATCAATGCAATAGAATTGAGACTCTAGAAATAAACCCTTATATTTACAGTTAATTGATTTTTGACAAGGTCACAAAGACAATTCAAATGGTGCCGAGATAATGGATTTTGACACCCATTTCATATTGTATACAAAAATTAACTCGGAATGGACTATAGAACTATATATAAAAGATAAAACTGTAAAACTCTTAGAAGAAAACACAGGAGCAAATCTTTGTAACCTTAGGTTAGGCAATGGTTTCTTATATATAACAACTAGAGCACAGTAACCAAAGAAAAAATAGGTAAACTTGACTTCATCAAAATTAAAAACGTGTGTGCTTCAAAGAACACTATCAAGAAAGTGAAAACATAACCCACAGAATGAAAGGAAATATTTGCAAATCATACACTGATAAGAAACTTATATCCAGAATATATAAGGAATGCTTACAACTCAACAATGAAAAAGATCAATTTAAAAATGGGCAAAACAGACATTTCTTCAAAAAAGATACTTATACACAAATAAATGAAATTAATTTGGGGGGCATTTAACTATTATAGGTTTCTGTGTGACAGAATGTAGTTTGTCAGCCTGGGGTTAATATTTGAATCTACAATCCACTATCAGAAGAAGGAAGCCTAAATTACTCTTGGTGTGATTTTGGAAAACTCAGTTTCCACTTTGGAAAATGAGGGAAACATTTCCTATGAGCTCTGAAATTCTGTTTCTATGCCTAGTATACAGTAGGTTCTCAATATTTATTGAGTGATTCTCTAATGCACTCAGGACACCATATTAGTAAAGGACTGAAAGATATTGCTCGAAAGCTTTTATTCTATCTAGTTAGCAAAATATCAAAAAAGATATATAACTAGCCAGTAAACACATGAAAAGATGCTCAGTGTCATTAGTCATTAGGGATATGCAAATCACACCTGCAATTTCACACTCACCAAGAGGCTAAAATAAAAAAGACAGAAAATAAAACAGTGTTGGTGGGGATGTGGAGAAATTGGAACTTTTGTGCATTGCTGGTGGGAATGTAAAATGGTGCAGCCGTTGTGGGAAACAGCTTGGCAGTTCCTCAAAAAGTTAAACAGAGAGTTACCATATGACTCTGCAATTGCACGCCTAGGTATATACCCAAAGTTCAGAAGACTACCTAGGAGTCGCCTTCCCAGGCCTATTCTCTAGCTGGGCATTCACTTTCCACCCACAGGTCTCTCTGTGCTGGGGCTGAATTCTGTTCTTTCCTAAATGGCCTAGAATTTCTTCTGAGTTACAGAGACCTCAAAGTCTTTGGGTGCCTCACACTCAATTTCCTGTCCCCTGGCCAGATTCCTATTCTGAGAGCAGGGTGTTTCCTGTACTTTTTTGCCACCACCCCTACCCCACAGCTTTGAGAATCTATCTGGCCTGTGGACCATTTTTCTGACCTGTCCTTTGTCTCCAATATCTCTCAGCCCACCTTTTCACCTGGCTAGGACTCCCGCTGCCTGCTAGAGCCCAGGAGTCGGGTGGCTGTGGCCTCTTCTCTAGCTCTCTAGCTCCTTCCTCCTGCAAGGTTCTGCTTTGGCAACCCTGGTCCTGGCATCTCACTTTGTATCCCCATTCCCCTCTCTCTAAAGTCCTGGCAGGTGAAACGAGGACAAAGGGTTAGGAACTCTGGAAGACACAAGGAGCCTTTGTTTTCATCTGCTTTTTCCTCTTGGCTTTGGCCTCTCTGAAGAGCTGCGCCCATACACTGTAATGTTAGCGTTCACCCATGGATCCACAGCACATGGCCTTCCCTTCCCTGCCATCTGCCCAGCGACATCACTGCCTGGCTCTTCCTACTGCAGACTGTAAATAAACCAGTAGTCTCAACTTCTAAGGGAAAACCAAAGCACAGAAATTATGTTAATTCCATTCCTAACCCATTTACATGCACATATTAATATGAATCATGTTACTGCTCCAGCTGCTTCATTGTTACGAATAATCTTCAGTGATAAAACCATCAGGTATAAATGACAAACAGCTCTTCTTCTAGCATGCACCCCTCCACAACTGCCAACACAATCTTGCTTAACTATAGCAGAATGCCTGCTATAGTGATTGGGAATTTAAAGCCCCCCAACAATTCAATTTCTTTAAAATGGATATTAACCATGATGCTGCAAAGAAAATGTCAGAAACAACAGGCTACAGTAGTTGGTTGGAGCTGGAAGTTATTTTAGAAGAACCTGAATCCCAACCGTGTAAATTCACATGCTCACTGAGATCAATGCACGTCACACTCTAATGAGCGTTGGATCTTACATAACCATCGAGCAGATGGGCTGTCACCATGATTCCGTGCAAATGTAAATTATCTTCTAAATGAAATGTGCTTGAGAAAGACACACCAGATTCAAATTTCCAAACACAGAGGAGGAAAAAACAGCTCCCAAAGTCCCATTATTTACTCAGCTGGTTTTGAATGCAAATCTCCTAGCCAATGTTTTGAAAACTCTATCCCACAGTCTTGCGAAGAGGGAGAAGGGCATGGTCTCTTTCTCAGCCTTCAACAGCAAGTCATCTGCAGAGAGGGAGGAACTTTGCTATTTCTTAGGCCTGGTCCAGGAAGGTCCATTTTTTTTTCTTTAACATATTTTAAATTGAGGTGTAATTAACATACAATGAAATGTGCAGATATTGGATGTTCAGATGGATGAATTTGACAATTGTCAATGTATATTTAACCAACACCCAGAACAAGATCTAGAACATTTCCGTCACACCAGAAAGTTTCTGTCCCTACCCCCAACCAGGCAACAACTGATTTGCTTTCTGTTAATATAGAATGAGTTATGTCTGTCCTACAATTTTATGTATGTCGAATCATACAGTAAGAACTCTTTCGTGTTTTGCTTCTTTAATTAAACATAATGTTTTTGAGATTCATGCAGGTCGTTGCAGGTATTCATAGTTTGCTCTTTTCTAAAAAAAAATTGCTGAATGTATTTCATTGTTCCATGAATGTATTCCATTATTGGAACTGGAATCTAATAATGGAAATTTGTTTAATCCATTTAGCTGTTCTTGGACATTCGGATTGTTTCCAGTTGTTGGTTCTAATTCAATGGGGAAAGAACTCTTTTTAACAATATTGCTGGAACAACTGGATATATGTGGAAAAAATTGAACCTCAATCCCTCTCTCACTCCATATACAAAAGTTAACTTGAAATAGATCACAGACCTACATGAAATACCCACAGCCACAACTGCTAGAAGGAACCATAATAACTTCATGACCTCGAGGTGGGCAAAGAGTTCTTGGACAGAACACGGAAAAAATTAACCATAAAAAAAATCGGATTTCATCAAAATTTAAAATTTCAGCTCATGACAAGATATTATTAAGAAAATGAATAGATAAATTACAGACTGGGAAAGATACTTGGAACACATATAGCTGACAAATGAGTTGTATCCAGAATATATAAAGAATGCCCACAAATCAACAATAAGAAGACAAACAACCCAATTAAAAATGATAAAAGACTTCAACAGACACTTCATAAAAGGTGCAAAAATGGCCAATAAGCCCACAAAGACGTGCTCAAAATCTTTAGTCGTCCAGTTTTTACAAATTCTTAATGAAAATTCATCTGGTCAGTTGTTCAAAGCTTTCCCATTTCTCCATCACACTGGAAGAGATAAATACGAAATGCCAATTAGAAGCAGATTTTGTATTTGAAGACTCAGTCCTCCAGCTGCCTCAGACTTCACGCTTTCTGCTTAGTAATTACAAAGCATTTACTAGAATTGATGAGATGAACATACCTGCTGCTGCCAGAGTCCTTCTTTGTGTGGTTCAGTGTGCAAAAGGAAAAAAACTCAGAGAGCTCGCAGCTCCAGGCATGCGTGGGAAGAAAAGAGCGGTGGTGCTGTAGGGCTGGCTGTAGGGCCAGGGAGGGTACATGGTGACAATTGTATAAGGGCAATCAGGTTTTGTGCAGCTTTTAAAGGCAGGATAAAGTCAGAATCTCCAAAGGGCTAACTTTTCACAACTCACCCTTGAAAAGAGAAAACATTAGCGCTCATGCTTCTTTCAGTGACTGGACTTTAGCTGGGCTTTAGCTTTCCTAAGGGATAACAACATTTAGAATTTATCAGTGCAACTGGTTACTGAGCACTGACTATGTATCAGGCACAGTTCAAGCATGGTGGAGGTACAACTGCATGGTACACATCATCGGGATGCTTCAAGGATTCTAACCAGGCTGTTTTTCATCTAGTTAGTCAACCATCCATACCGGGGGGTTAAGGAGAAGGAGTTCTCACTCGTAGGAGGAAACTGAATAGTGGCAAAAGTGCCCCTGGCCCAGAGCATTGAAAAGATTAGACATCTGCTGTTGTTAGGTGTGTGTTTTATGTTGCTCCCTGAATCTAGGAAACCAGTTCCTGGGATAAAGAACAAGCATTTTAGAATCTCAATTAGAATCAGGTGAAAACAGTCTCTGTCTTCTAATTACATTTTGAGGATTGCTGCTCATGTGGGAAGAAGAGATGTGGTAGGAAGGAGGCTCTTGAGAATGGTGCTAGCCCTACAGAATTGACTCTAACAGGGACACCGTAACATCTCATTAAACCTTATTTGAGTGTGAGGATTCCCACATGAATAAATTTAACAGATTACTGGTGCTCATCTATTGAAAAGCCAATTAAAAAATTTTTATTGGTATATTTTATTTAACCTAATATACTCCAAATATCATTCCAACATGTAATCAGCATGAAATTGATTAGTGAGACATTTTACATTCTCTGTTTTGCACCAGGCTTTTGAACTCCAGGGTGTATTTTACACGTGCAGCCCCTCTCGATTTTGCCTGCGTCTCAAGCGCACAGTGGCCACACGTGGCCAGCTGCCATACTAGACGGCATAGGCATAGGACCTTGCGGCTTATGTCTGGCTCATCGCTGTTTTTGCACGTGTGTATTTTTCTCTGAAGATTGCGGTTCCTTAAGCCCAAGGCAGATATCTACTTAACACTGTAACTTCCACAGTGCCCTGCCTAAAAGAGCTGTAGTCAGATACTGGCCAATTAAAATTAACTGAATAAGAACGTGTTGATTAATCAATTGTCTGATTGTCTTATGAATTTTTATTCAGAACTTTAATATTCTTTAAACTGTTATTTTGTGACTTAAAAAATATTTTTCTCTGTTTTGGTATCTTGGGTACATGCTGAGCTGCTTTTTCTGCATTTGATTTATTTGCTTAAGAGGCAGCTTCTGTTTTTCCTGTAAGTCAGAGATGTGTACACCACCCCATGTCTCTGCCCCGCCCCCCATGCACTGCCTCCTAGGGACAGTCATTTCCCCCACGAGGGTGACAGTGGAACTAATAGCTGGCATAGATGCCCTCTGTGTTTCCCACACCTGCCGGATAGAATCCCCTGGAGTATTTGTTAGGGAAACAGATTATTAATAAAAACGAAAAGATTTTTTAACACGTTTCATCATTTTAGTTGGAAAACTTTCAAAGATAAAATAATACTTTAAGTCTCTTGCAGTATTTTACCATTTACAAAATATATTTGAGCTTTATCTCCTTTGATCCTTGAAACAACCTCAAGAGGTTGGAGGATAAACATCAGGTATCCATTTTGTTGTGTCTTGGGTGCATTGCCTGAAGTCACATAGCTAGTAGACGGTCGATATAAGTTTTGAACCCAAGTCATCTGATTCCAAGTGTTTGCCGATATTGAAGGCCCAACGGTTTGTAGCCTTCTGTCAGATCAGGGGCAGCATTAGATTCCGCATTATGGTGAACTGCATAATTATTTCATCATATAGTACAATGTAATCATAATAGAAATAAAGTGCACAATAAATGTAATGCACTTGAATCATCCCCCGCTCACCACACCCATGGAAAAATTGTCTTCCATGAAACCGGTCCCTGGTGCCAAAGAGGTGGGGGACCGCTGCTCTAGAGAGTTCTGTGAGCCCCCTGGGGCCGCTCCCCACACGCCCAGGAGCAAGTCCCCCTAAGCCTCCATTTTGCCGGCGTTATGATGGGTGGTACCCCACTCCTGCCTTTGCCACTAACCACCATCGAGTGTCCTCTGCTCCGCTGCACACCTCTGCCCTCTGCTGGTGACCTCTGCTCGTAGCCCCTCTCCGGCCATCTTCGCTGCTTCATTCCAATGTGCCACCTGCCTTCCGTATCCTCCCCAAAGCACCTCAGGGGCCACCTGCAGCCAAACTTCCTTCGTGTGTTGTTTAGGGGACAGAAAAAAAGGAAATACAACCCAAAGAACAACTGATACTTGATCCCTGCAAACAGACGTGGCTACACTCTGCGCTTCCATCCTGGACACACCCCCAGGGCTCCTAACCGTGTGTAGCTCTAAGGGCCGGCTCCCACATTGCCGTGCAAGGCCGCGGGTCCAGAAAAGCTGACATGAAACTGCAGGGGGATAAGGGAATTCTCCCCCCACCTCCCCTAGTGTCAAGTTCATACCTTTCAAGTTTTCATTTCCTGACCTAGACTTGGCCTAGTAGGATTGTCGGTGGCCATGGCCACTCTTCTCGGGGAAGTCCGTCCTCCCCGCTAAGAGCCTGCACCGAGGCCTTGAGTGGGATGAATGAAGTTACATTGGAAAGTAGCAGCCCAACACCCCATGTTCTGGGGCGTTCAGGCTTAAATGGCTCTGCCTCCAGGATTCAGCTACTTCCTTTGCACAGTCTCCTTTAGCCTGAGGTCAAGTTCAACAGAGCCCTCCTGTTCCCATGGAAACTCAATATCTAGCTCTCCAGCTTGCTTAGGAACATACACTACTCCTAAGAACAGGCAATATGTTACAGACCCAGAGCAATGTAACTCCCTGCTGAGAAAATAAAATCTCTTTTAAGAAAATAACAAATCTCTGCGTAAAGAAGACATTTAATTTTCAAAACTAAGAAAAAGCTTAACTCTTCAGTCTAAGAAATCTGTATTTGGACCACATTGCCCAGTCCATGTTTTCTCTCCAAAGAGGTCTATCAACCACTAGCTCCACCGTTGCTAGAGAGGGGTCTTCCCTGACAAAGGGACAGACAGCCTGCCCCAGTGAGAAATGTCATGTCTACCTTTTAGGAAGGGTTTCTCTTAGGAAGCAGTTTCTGCCGCAGACTTTGAAGTGATGCTTTTACCAACTACTCAATCCATCAGGGTTTCTAAAAACAAATCACGGTTCTAGTCAGGGCAGCCTGTCATAGTGTTACGGAAGCCTTGTGCTCCGCCCCTACGCCTGTGACCCCTTACATGGTGTAGATGGAACAGAACTTCACCCCTGCTGGATGACTCAGTCTGGAACACCAATTATTGTGCTGTTCTAATACAATGCTGCCTTCAGGGAAACTGGGCCGAGTGGGTCAGTTTGCCCTGGTATTAAACTGCCCCAGACAACTCTCCTTAGAGTTCTATCTCCTGCTTTGTAGGTATCTTAGTCTGTTTTGTTGTAACAGAATACTGAAGACTGGGTAATTTGTACAGAACAGAGATCTCTTTCTTACAGTTCTGGGGGCTGGAAAGTCCCAGGTCGAGGTGCCTACATTTGGCATGGCCCGTCTTGCTGCATCACCCCATGGCAATAGTTGCAAGGGCAAGAGAGTACATGGGAAAGAGAGGGGAAGGGGCCCGAACTCATCCTTCCCATCAGGAACCCACTTCCATGATAACCAGCCCACTCCCGCCATAATGACATTAATCTATTCACGGGGGGCAGAACCTCATGAGCTAATCACCTCATAGAGGCCCCACCTCTCAACACTGCTGTGTTGGGGATTATGTTTCCAGCACGCAAACTTTGGGGGACCCATTCAACCACAGCAGTAGGGTTCATATTTCTTACTTGTCTTTCAGTCTGTCACATGTGTCTTTCCTGCTGCTGTTGGTGAATCTGCTCCATAGAGCATGATCTTCCCTTCTCATCCCTGTTGTGAGCTGAGAACTTCACATCCAAACTTCGTAGATAGAATCGCTTCTAAATGAAGAGTGTATGCACTTTGAGTGAGGATCTCTTGGTCTTCCGTCTGAATAAAAACCATCATTTTTAGTTTCTCAGATTTTCTTCTTTTTTCAGTTCTCTCACTGATATTCATTCATCCATCTAGTCATTCAACAAATATTTATTAAGCACTTATATGTTAGGCACTAGAGCAGTGGTTCTTAACGTTGGCAGCACATTGAAGTCACCTGGAGAGACTTAAAGACTTCCCAATGCCGGCCTTCCACCTCTGGAAGATTCTGGTCCTGGGTGTGGCTTGGGCGTCGGGATTTTCAGAAGCTTCCCAAGTGGTCCTAATGCACAGCCAGGGTTGAGAACTCCTGCTGTGAAGGCGAAGTGACTTCTTCACAGGTCTGTCACTGCCCGGTGGAAACCCATCTGCTCCCTTCCCATGGCATCTGACAGCCCTTTCCACCTCCAGGGTCTTCGGAGCTTTACCTTGCCTATACTTTTTGCTCCTTGCAATATTTGCATCTTTAAGGATGCTCTTTTGGATTTTTCTCTTTTGAATAATGCATAGAACTTATGATTAGAAAGATTAAACACTTGGACCTGAGTCTCATATCTCTGCAGACAATAAACTTTCATCAGTCATTGACTTGTGATCAAATCTTGGTATTTAAGAAATCTGAACCTTTTCCTAGAACAGGATTTTATCTTGAGCTACAGATGGCAAAATCTGCCCCAAACATCACTGCTTCCTTCCTCGTCTTCCAGACTTGACACTCAGGATCCTCTTCAGCAAAGAAGTCTGATCTAGAAGCCCAAAAACAAGAGTTGTACTTCCAGCCTTCTTACTTACTATGTGACCTTGGGTAAGCTGCTTAATCACTCTGGGCTCTAGATGCCTCATTTTTAAGTTTTCAGTAATACATGTCATAAACTTAATTTTACAATAAGTGGTTGTGATCATTAATTGAGAAGGATTGTAAATACATTCTTCTTAGTAAAAAAAAAATTCAACTGTATTATTACAAGGTAACATATGTGCTGCAAATTAGTGTTGGCTTTTTGCTTCTTTCTTTTCCACAAGTTTAACTCTAGTTTAAGGTTTAAAAATCATATACAGAGATTATTGAAACCGATTTCTGAGACTCTTACAAGGCACAAATAGTATAATATTTTAATCTTGGATGAGATTTCGTTCATATTAAATCATTTAGGATTAGAACTGGGAAAGTGTGAAAAGACACAAAGTTCTAGTCCAGCCTTCTGAATGGAAGATAAAGGTTTCCAGGAGCCGCTCGGCAGCTGGACAGCCCTTCCTTCTTCTGTCTACTGCACACAAGGGAAAAAATACCCAGGACTGGGCAGGGCACTTCCCACGGCTAAATTACCAGAGCAGCTTTGTAATGCAACCCAGGTAATACTACCGACTCTCTATTAGCCACATGTTGTCCCAGAGTTCTGCCTGCAGGAAGGTCATAGTTCCTGCAGGCCCAGGGAGGCTCACGGCAGAAATGCACCCTCCCAGTGCCGAAGGACCAGTGCATTTTTAGATGCCCAAGGCTGACAAAGGAAAATCAGCAGAAGAAAAGGGAACTGTCACTTTGTGTCAAGACCATCTCATTTTTTTTCTCCACTCTTCTTATCCTCAGGGCTCGGGGCTTCCCACTCCCGCTCCACACAGCAGAGAGGGCAGGAGAGAGACCAGCCTTGACTTACATGCACCTGGATGGAGCCTACGGATTTCTCGGACACGAATGGGGGCTGGGGTCGGGGGGAGTGGGACAGCCCAGGAAGAAGGTCCGCTGGGATCTGAAGGAGAGGAGATATTGAAGAATCCACACACACTGTGGAGAGAGAAAAGATGGAAGCGATGGGAGGAAAGAGGTGTCCCCATGAGGGGACACTGGGCAACCTGCTGCTGGACGGCATCCTGCATCCTCTGATGGGTCTCAGCCCTGCATGGAGCCCTCTCCTCCCAGTGCGTCCCCAGGCTGCTCCAACCTTCGACTGAGCGGGTGGACCCTGCTTTGCCTTGGGGATCCCCTCTGCCTGGGTACCCTGCGACACCTCCTCCCCGGTCCTCCTTCCTTCTCCTCTCTCCCTCCACAGGTGTTGGATCTGAGCCACGCTCTGAAGGCTCGCCCTTTATCTCACACATGTCTCCAGTAGATCTCTTGCATGGCTGATTCGCTCTTGGTGTTTGCTTCTTAAAGAAACCCAAACGGTCCCTGCCCCTCTGGGATGTCCAAGGGAAGGTCTTCTGTAGGGACGTCCTGGTTTATGTGTACGGAGTCCTTTCCCATCTGCCCGTTCGTCACCGCCTCTCTCTCACCGTGCAGAATAAAAAGCAACCTTTTACTCACCCGAGTCCGAGTAGGAACGCTGCCCCAGGGGTATTAAAAATGTCCCAGACCCCAAACAAGGACAATTTGAAATATTGGCATTGGCCTTCTTTAATTGAGATACTACAAACCCATGATTGGTTCAGTCTTAAGTATGTTGCTGGTAAGAGTCAAATCACGGCATGAGAAATGGGGTGTTTGGTCCATGTCATCCTATTCTTGTTTCAAATCTGTTAAAGACCAGGGCAGCAGAAGTGACGCCAAGTTTCATTTAAACATTTCCTCGAGTGGCCGGCAGACGACTTCTCACAGACCTCCAACTGAAGGGGCTCGGTCCACTAAAGGCCCCAGTTACTGCCCTCGGACATCCATTGGCACAAATGTGGACAATTCCATCACCACGGGCTGCTCTCAACCAACCACTGAATGTGAACAGGAAACTGAGGCAGATCTGTTCCTGGGAGATGTGGGAGTCCTCCGACAGCCAGCTTTGAGAACTCCCTGATGGCTTGCTGGATCTTCCTGAGACTACCTGACAACCTAGGACACTTCCACGCTGCTTCCTTCACGTGATCTCAGACTTGCATTGTGGTCTGGCGGGTGTCTCAGCCTTCCCCAGAAGCCCCCACCCCACACTCACCTCCACTGCCTCTCATCCTTGTTTCCTCTAACAAAGTCTTTGCGCGTGGAGTCTGCGCATGTGCAAGCCCATCTTGCTGTCTGCTTTTTGGAGAACCCAAATTAACACATGTCTCTTCTTCCACCATAACCTGTCCCCTACCTGGCTGTCAAAGACTGCACTCCCCCTTAGGTGGAGCCCCGGGAGCACAAAGCAGATGCCCTGAATGTCATGCCTGTGTCACCCAGCCATAACATCCGTGGCAGAGCTGTGTGTGACAGCTCCCCATCTGTCTTGGATTGACGAGTCAGAAATGCAAGGGTGCCAGCACGGAGGACACGTGTTAAGAGGATGATTTGGATTAAAAAATAAATTTGGATTTTTTTCTAACAGAAAGTCAGTCTGGTTTGATGGTGAGTATCGGCCTTTTCATTTAGATGACGCGGCAGACATTTTCTATGTATTTAATGAGCTAAATTGGTAACTCCAAGATTTGGGGGGAAAACCTCCGAGTTTAAGCATGTAGTTTAAAAATTATATATTTTAAAAT
>NW_012149396.1:6977320-6995094 GCF_000956105.1 Propithecus coquereli | reverse complement strand
GTGAGCCATCACACCCGGCCTGGGAGAGTTTTTTTTAAAAAAAAAAATATTGATGCCTGAGTTCCCCCTCCAGATGGGGATCCTCAGGAGTAGGACCCAGGTGCTGAGATTAGTTCAAAGCATTTAGATATTTGTAACGTCTTGGCTTGAGAACTCATGGGGGCTAGGTGAGTGAGGACCCCCAGGGGTGGCTGAGAGTTGGGTGGATCTTGTGGGAGGAGCAGGTGGGGTGAGGCCCTGGGGCCCTGGGGCAGTAACAATGAGAACCCTGAAATTCCCAGTCCCTTTTCCCCTCTATTGTAATCCATGATGGAGGAGACCCGAGGAGTCATGCCCTCTGTCTGCCATTTCATGGCTCATGGTCCTCTTGGTCTGAGAAGTCCCCTTTTGTGTGGCTCCTGCTTTTCATGGCACTGGGACCACAAGATCGTCTTTTTCATGATTGAGGTGAAACATCCCCTCATTGGACCCTCTGCAGAATGCAGGGCTGACCTCTGGGCCTGGGAAGGCGAGAAGAGAAAAAGGATTTGGAGACAGGAATGTAAGCCAGAAGCTCACGCTCCCAACTCCTGCAGAGCATGTGGAGGTGCCCGCTAGGGGCTTGTGTTCGCCAAGACGTTGATTGTGTCAATTCTGGCCCACTCTAAGCCCTTTGGGATGATTTGAATTTGACTGTGCCTCACACAGTGCCAGAGAAACAAAGGCACCTGAATTGTTTGAACCACTGGTCCATACCAGGTAGGTAGAGCCAGAAATAAAACCAACAGAGAACAAGAGTCGTGAGACTCACAGGGTCCCAGGAAAGGCTCCCCTCCCAGCGGGCCACGTGGCCCTGGGACTTTGCAGACAGATAGGTTGAACAAAGTGAGTACTGACTTATGTTACAGCCCTGGGATTACAACTGAGTTGTCTCCTGGTGTTATGAAAAGTTCGTAAGTGACTCGAGCCCGTTGTCAACCCAGAGATTGTGTCTTCCAGGTATGTCTGGCCTGTTTGTACAAAACACGTGTTCCAACAGGAATGCTAGCTTAACCCGGTCACGGGCAGCCACCAAGGCGCCTCCACGACTTCCTGCCCCTGGTTTACTGGTTGGGTTTATAAAGCCTCATACGTCATTCTCCAGGATCACATGCAATCAACATCTGACATCGAGCACTGACACTTCCTAGCCACACCTGATTCTGGGAAAGGCCAAATGAGAAAGGCGTGTCTTGCACACATGATGCCTCTGTTTATGTTCCATGTCCAGTGTGTTAGTTTCCTGTGCCTGCCCTAACAAAGCACCACACACTGGGTGAGTTAAAACAGCGGAAAGATATTGTCTCACAATTCTAGAAGCTAGAAGTCTGAAATCAGTTATCACTGGGCCAAAATCAAGTGTCAGCAGGGGCACACTGTCTCTGGAATTTCCAGTAGACAATCTGTTCTTACCTCTTCCAGTTTTTAGGGGCTGCCAGCATTCCTTGACTTATGGCTACATCATTCCGGTCTCTGCCTCCATCTTCATATCACCCTCTCTCGTGTGCGTGTGTGTGTGTGTGTGTGTGTGTGTGTGTGTGTGTGTGTGTTTGAAACCTCCCTCAGCCCCCTCTCTTAAGGATAAATGAAATTATATTTAGGGCCCAGCTATTCCAGAATAATCTCCCCATCTCAGGATCCTCAATGTAACCTTGTCTACAAAGACCCTTTTCCCAAATAATGTAACATTTACAGGTTTCAGGGATCAGGGCCTGCTATCTTTGGAAGCCATTATTCCATCTACTACACTGGTCAAGGGACATTAGCTTGGTTGTAATGAGCTGTCCGTCAGTCACTGAAACTTACCCCCTGTGTGGTCTCTGGTCACAGCCTTCCATTGTGGGTTTGGCCTCTGTGCTCCTAAGGGTGTAGTGCCACCTCCGACTGCCAACAATACTCAACTTGATGAACTTGGTGGCCCCTCAAACTCTAGTTGTCTGCCCAGACATCTGGAGAAAAATGTTTCCGACACTTGTTATTAGAGGGCAGTATGGATTGAGGAATAGGATGGTGGGTTCTAGAACTCGGCCTGGGAACAAATGCTGTGGGTCCCTAGGGAAGTAAGGGAGACTCATTCATCAAATACCGATCTTGCCGGCTGTGTCATTTTATGGTAAGGGAGTCCTTGAATCCTCGGTGTCCTCAGGGGGACTCTGTATAGTGGAAGGACAATTTTCTAGGCCACAGGACAACTTTTAAAGGGGCCTAACTGGGCTGGACAATCTGTTGCCATAAGTCCTAAACCTGCCCCCTGAATGGTGGTGGGAACAACGGGAAGAAGGGAACAGGGAGCAGAGGGGGAGAAGGTGAGCTCGGCCTCCAGTTTTGGATACTGCCAGAAAAGAAAGCCAAATCACAAGAGGGCAGGGATGCAAACTCCTGGTGGAGGACCCCCATCTGCTTGGTGCTTTTCATTGACAATGGGTCTGAGGTGCAATTAGTCGATGTGAAGGGATCTTTCAGGGCAGCCACAAAAGTGGGTTGCTAATTGTAGAAACTTCTCTGTGAGTACCCTGCACGCGGTCAGCCCCATTAAATATTTGTTCATGCGTTGGTGTTTCCACTTTGGCGAGAAGCACTTCAGCCACACAAAGCCTTTTTTAGCTTTGGGTAGGTGGTGGATTCTTGTTATTCTGTCCTGGAGTTTGCTGAACTAAGAATTATTTAATTCTGATTTGGGCAGTTTCACATTGTATTTGCATTAACACTGAACTCTTTGGAACCAACACTGCCAACACTGTAGATAAAAGAGTTTTTTTGAGAGGTTTTAAGAACATCAGCTCTATTCATTTGTGGTGTTTAAGTCCATTCTGAATCCATCAAATAATTCAAATAAATGACTCAATGCTTTCCTTCTTTACTAATCTTTTTAGTTGTTTATTTTCTCAACCCTTTAAGTCTTTCTGCATTTTTCTCGTATTCAGCCCTTGACACGTGTACACACACAAACACGGAGTACGTGCTGTCCGAAGTCATTTGGTGCCAGCTGCAGTATGACTAATAGGCAATTACAGTTTCCTCTTGAGAGTCGATGGAATATTGAATATTAAGAGTCCTCTGATTGGGTGCAAGTGTTTGGGTGATGATTTTAACTATATTCGAACTGAAAAAACATTGACTTACTATAATCCTTCCAGAACAAAACCAAACCTGGGACTCTCCTGGCTGTGACAGAGAGTGGGAAGGGTCAAATTCTAGGCCTGGCTCTGCCACTGGTTTCCTATATGACTTCTCTGCCCAGGGACTTGCCCCAGGCTGTTCCCCCTGCCTGGAGCCCTGGGCTCGCCTTCCAGCCAGACTATTCTCCCCCAGGCATCAGGCCCAACTGCAAGGCCATTCCTTAGGGATGCCTTTCCCAACGCTGAGTCTGGTTTAGATCCCCTGCTACCTTCCACCAGGCCCTGATCACCCATCGCCCCCTTCATCTATTCATTTACTTGAGCACCTAATACATGCCAGGCAATGTGCTAGGTGCTGGGCATGCAGTGTGAAAAGAACACCTGCTCTCATGGAGCTTACAACAGGCAGAAGAGAGGGGCTTGGGGGACAGACGTACAACTTCGCACGCGATAAAGAGAGAGTTCAACTATGGTAAGTGCACCAAAGGGAAAGAACAGGGACATGAGAAAGTTCACCAAGGGGCATAATGAGGACTGCTCTCAGACTTCAGGCCCCAGCTGAAGTGATGAGAGCCTGTGACTGTGTCTGCCCAGGTACCTGCTCCACGGCTCTGGCTCTGAACCTTTTACTAAACACGATGTGCTGGGGCCTGCTATGTGCCCGACTGTGATGTGGCTCTTCCTCCAAACCCTGCACCTTGCCAAGTCCGTGGTGGGTATGAGCCTTGGCCTGTGGAGGGTGGTCTGACTTTGGAGTAGAATTGGGCACTTCTGGGAATTTGAGAGAGTCCTTAACAGGGCTCAGTATAAGTGCAGCACAGTAATTCCTGAGTGCAGGCCGTGACGGTACTCAAGGGATCAACTATGAAGCAGGACCAGGACTCTAAGAAAAGGAAAGGGTCTGGTGTGAGCGTAAATTGTGGTGGGTTCCTAGTTTCTCTTTCAGTGAACATTAAAATGATGGTGCCCAGTGGCCACATCTGTGCTATAGACTGTTCCCCTGACACAACTAATGGCATTGCAGCTCATAGAGCCAGAGTAAGGGATTCTGGCTGGCTACATTGGGCAAGAGGTCTTGGTCCTCAGGCTACAGTCTATGAAGCCAGAGGGGAGCACCCATCCCAAGTAGACCTATCAGAAGGTTCTCTGGGGTTTTCCAAATTGGAGTTAAGGAAAGGATCCAACATCTGGGTCCCAGCCATGTGAAGGAAGCCAGTGAGACAGCAGGAAAGAACCAAGTTGCAGTGAAGAAAGAAGCACAGATAGAATTGAGAGCAAGAGCAAGAGAGAGAGATTGATTGATTGATTTTTCCTGGTGTCATTGAAATCTTTAGTTCTAGTTGTCTCTGAGGCCCAGAAGGACCTTCTATCCTTACCATGACATGGCTGTTCAACTCCTTAAACAAACAACCTCCCATTCTCTAAACTGCATTGAGTGCCGTTGTTACTGTATTTCCCAGAGTGTCCAGGAGCATAGATCATCTGCTACAGGCCGAGGACAGGGCCAGGACCACACTCAGCTCCAGGCAATTGCACCGAAGCCTCAGTGACACAAGTAAGCAGAGTTTCTCATGCTTCAACAATTATTATTTCAGAGAAATTATTTGAAGATATTATTTTGAAGAAACTAATGCCTCACAGATAGCCCATGTTGACTTACTTGTGTTTTTATAATGTTAATTCAACATAATTCAGCAAATATTTCTGTAGCGTCCATTAAGCATCTAGAACATAATGGTTAAGTCTAGAAACTAGAGAGAAAGCAATGACCAAAAAAGTCAAAAATCTCTATTTCCTATTCTAAGCCAGTTAGTTTTCTAGGGCTGCTATACTAAGCACCACAGATTATGTGGCTTAAACAATGGAAATTTATTGCCTCAGAGGTTAGAAGTCCAAGATCAAAGCGTCAGCAGAGTTGGTTCCTTCTGGGGCCGTGAGGGAAGGATCTGCCCCAGGCCTCTCTCTGGGGCTTGTAGATGGGGGTCTTGTCCTTCCATCTTCTTGTCATCTTCCCTCTATGTGTGTCTGTGTCCACAACTTCTATTCTCGTAAGAACACCAGTCATATTGGATAAGGGCCCATCCTAAGGGTCTCATTTTACTTTAATTACCTCTTCAAGACCCTATCTCCAGCTATGGTCACATTCTGAGGTGCACATGGATTTTTGAGAGGACACAGTTCAGCCTACAGCAACCTTTATTATTTTAAGCGACTGAGATTTGGGTGTCATCTGTTACCACATAATAACCCAGATTATCTTAATACGAAGAAATCATCACATGTATTCTCAAATGACAGTTTCTGCGAGTGATCTGTGCATATTTATGACGCTATGAAAAACCACACCAGGGACTTTATTTTAAAAAGTAAACGTGTGTCACAGCCATGAATAAATTAGCCCACAGCAGTATTCTTAGAGCTGGAACATCATTATTTTTTCCAGTTTAGGAAGCTGAGGCCAGAGAAAATGAATGTCTCTTTCTGGGCAGGCAGGAAGGCCACGGTCCCAGGATGACACCCAGTGCATGCGCACTGGCTCCTTCCGGCCTCCTGGGGACCCAAGATGGCCGCGCCCATAGCCTGAGCAGGCTTCCTCCCCGCCCCCGGATTCTCTGTGGTGCCAGGCCGGTCAGGGACTCCCTGACTGTTAGGAACTCTGGATACCTCTCGCTCCCTGAGGTGTTATCCTCCGACTGGTGACCGATTAATTTCCCTAATCACCTGTTCAAGTTGTCTCACTGCCCGCCAGCCTCACTTCCTATTTCTCATGGTTCTGAGGCGGCCAGAAAGCTCACAGGTAGGTGATTTACTTTTTCTCCTGGGCAGGTCCTTCAGACTCCGAGAAGGATTCCCTGGGGAAGGAAAATACCCTCTGTGTTAGTTTCTGTGGCTGCTGTAACAAATTAGCACACACTTGATGACTTAAAACAAAAGAAATTTATTCCCTCACGGTTCTGGAAGCCAGAAGTCCTAAATCAAGGTGTCAGCAGGACCCTGCACCCTCTGGGCGCTCTAGGGGAAAATCCTTCCACGCCTCTTCCAGCTTCTGGAGGCTGGTTCCTGGCATGTCCTGGCTTTCTGGGCCACGTCACCCTAAACTCTGCCTCCATCTTTGTATGGCTCCTCCTCTCTGTGTCTCAAACTTTTATAAGGACACTTGTCATCCGATTTACCACCCACCTGGATAATCGGGGATGATCTTATCTCAGGATCCTTAATTTATGTCTGCAAAGACCCTTTTGCCAAATAAGGTCATAGCCGTAGCTTGCAGGGATTAGGATGTGGATATACACTCTCTGTGTGTAGCTTCCTGGAAACTTCTTCCCAAGACAGCTGTGGGATATAAATGAAGTCTGTGCTTGACCTGTTTGCCCCCTTCTTCACAGTTAGTCTCCTCTTAGCCTCTGTGTGGGAAAACGCACTGTTTTTCCTTCTACACTCACAACACTCAGTACTTCCAGAACACTTCGCTTCTGATACCAGGTGGGGAGGCAGGGTTTCCCACACCAAGCAATTCTCCAGTTCTCTGCAAACACCAACTGGGTGTCCCACGATTCAGCTCTGACACTATCCACCTGAAATGAGTGCAGACCCCACAGGTTAAGCACTCAGACCCACAAAACAGCCCCCTCTTCAGAGTCAGTCAATGTCAGGTACAGGCTGTTGCCTGTGCTTCTGACCCATTGGCTACAAATTGGAGTTCTCACAACCCCCTTCTCAGCTTTGATGACTTGCTAGAATGGCTCACAGAACTCGGGAAACACTTTACTTACTAGATTACTGGTTTATTATAAAAGGATGCAGCTCAATTCAGGAACAGCCAGATGGAAGAGCTCACCGAGCAAGGTGTCCAGGAGAAAAGGCACAATGCATCCCTGCCCTCCCCAGGTGCTCCCCTTCCTAGCACCTCCACACGGTCAGCAACCTGGAAGCTCCCCAAACTCCATAGTGCAAGGATTTTTATGGAGGCTTCCTCACGTGGCCATGACCCGTTATTAACCCAATCTCCAGGCCCTCACCCCCTGGGGGCGCGGGGCTGAAAGTTCCAAGCTTCTAATCATGGCTTTGTCTTTCTGGTGACTAGCTCTCAGCCAGGAGCCACCAAGAGTCACCTCATTAGAACAAAAAATGCTCCAGTCCCCCAGGAAATCACAAGGAATTAGGAGCCCTGAGTCAGATTGCATGTGTGTGTGTGTGTGTGTGTGTGTGTGTAAAACAGAATTAGTACTCACAATAACTTCAACCAGGTAGATTGCTGAAACCAGGAAAATGAAACCGAAGGAGGATAATAGCTATCCTAAAAAGCTATCACTTTTTTAATGCTTGCAACAAGCTAGGCACGGTGCTAGTTTCTTATAAATGTCCCTATTTGATTTCCAAAGTCGGCTATACATGTTCAGGATAGAAAAAACTTGTTCGAAGGTGGTTCTCATGAAAAAAATCTAAAGATTTTAGTCGACTGCGAGCTCAGTAAATGAGTGACATCATCGATATGTGTGGCTGCACAGAGGGGGCACAAATGTAGGCGGTTTTCATGAAACTGTACTGCCCAGATCCAGGTGGTAAATAAACCTCATTTAGCTAGAGGCTCCCTCTTGCACCTCATTAACTGAGCTCAGCGAGGGACACAAGATAAAGGAAGTACCTTCCAATGCCATAGTTTCTTGTTTGTGGACATAATAACTTCATTGAACCCTGGCCGGCTTCCTGCTCCTTGGAGATGCCTTGAACATTCTGGGAGGAAAGCTTCAATCTCCCCTTTGGCATTCTCTTTATCCACATACCACACCCTTGGAGCAGCCATCTCTAGGCTTCACACCTTAACCCTGACTTCCTCCTGGGGCATCTCAAAGTCCTCCTCCCCACTAGAACGGCTCAGCCCCCAAAGTTACCATCTTTGCATTCCTTCAGGAGCCAGCTGCACTCATTCTTGCCTTGACTGTCCCTCTAGGATGTGGGCAAGTGGAGGGAGAAGTGAAGCCTTCAGGTGAGCAGTCCAAGGGAGGCAATCAAATGGGGTGGGTGGGGGGGCACCAGGCCAATGGGGACAGCTGGTGGAAACGGACAGCTTAGAGAAGACTTGGGAGTCCCAAAAGCTAACCTCAAAGAATGATATTAGAACTACCATCTATTGGATAAATAGTTCTGAGCTCTCACTTCCTGCTTCATCTATATTATGCTTATTTAACTTAAGCTTCACGAGCCCCTTGTAAAAATTCAGTGCCCCTCTTTAAAGATAAGCAAGTCAAGGCAAGGCAACGAGAGCCTAAGCAACTTGTTCGAGGTCCAGTGGCTAAGTGAAAGGCAGGGCCAGCATTCCTCCCGAAAGGTCTAATGCCACTCTCTCTCTCCACCATCAAGAGGGAGAAAGCAAAGAGATTTATTATGTTTTAACACCAAAAGATAAACGCAGGAACATTGGGCCAACATTCCAGGGAGGCAGATTGTTGGCCCAGCCCAGGGAAGAATTCTGTAACAGTTAAAGCTGCCTGGTAACGCGTAGGCGGCCTGTGGCGCCCTGAGTCTCCCGTCACGGTGCGTCCAAGCAGAAGTCGGCCGACCATCTGCCATTGAATATATTAAGGACTTCCGCCGTGGAATGAAGAAGGTTGAGCCAGGAGAACTTGGTGAGAGGATGTATGTGCTTTGTTCATTGAAGCCCTAATGGATTCTAGGCAGTTCTCTAAAAGCCTGGCATTTTAGGATTCCCAAAACCTGGTAAACCGCTTTGCAATATTAAATCCACAACAGTCAATATCTTCTGGGTCTTAGAGAAAAGCAGTATTTGCCCATGTTCAGACACTGGGCTGCTTCTCATATTCCATTCTCTGTCTCGTTTAGGATCAATTTTACACTCACGTTTTCTTTTCCTTTACACAGTGAAGCGCAGTGGTGCACTTATACTCTCATTAGGGCATTCCTGAGACGTGAATAAGGCCTGAATTCACCACTCTTTGTGAGTGATGCCAAGTGTGCCAAACAGCAATTCACACTTTATTTTATGACAAATGTTTGGTTTTTTAGGCTGCATGTTCTGAGACTCTGGTATAAGAACTCCTGGCATCCTCTGATGCATTATGGTTCACCACTTTGCATGGTGTTTCATGTCTTTATTCTGAAGGCCTAAGAACACTGACGCAGCAAAAGGGTAATCCGAATTCATTAATAATAGTGATGACAATAACCACTAATACTTCCCCAGTACTTCCTATGTACCAGGTCCCATTGTGAGCACTTTAAATACAACACTTTTAAGCTTCATGACAACCCTATGAAGTAGGTGCTATTCTAATTATCCCAATTCTAAAGGTGAAGAAGTAGAGGCATGGGGAAATTAACTAGTTGCAAGGAACAGAGCTAGGATTCCAGGCAATTGGGTTCCATTGCCCCCATTCTTAATTTTTTTTTTTTTTTGAAACAGAGTCTCACTGGGTTGACTGGGCTAGAGTTCCGTGGCATCATCCTAGCTCACAGCAACCTCAAACTCCTGGGCTCAAGCAATCCTTCTGCCTCAGCCTCCCAAGTAGCTGGCACTACAGGCATGCACCACCATGCCCGGCTAATTTTTTCTGTGTATTTTTAGTTGTCCAATTAATTTCTTTCTATTTTTAGTAGAGACGGGGTCTCACTCTTGCTCAGGCTGGTTTCGAACTCCTGAGCTCAAACAATCTGCCCGCCTCGGCCTCCCAGAGAGCTAGGATTACAGGTGTGGGCCACCGCGGCTGGCCCCATTACCCCCATTCTTAAGCCACACTATCCTGCCTGGGGTGATGGCCGAGGGACCTGGGTGAGTGACCCACTTCCCTGGGCTTCGGCTTCCTTGTCTGTGACATGAAGAACAGACCAGGTGCTCTGGGGCCGCTCTAGCTCTGATGCTCAGGAGGCAGCATTGCAAGGTGGTGACAGTGTATACATGCGGCTCTATGTATAGACCCATCAGCCACCCCGAGAACCTGAAATTCACCTAACAGGAGAGGGTCTTGGTCTGTTTTCTGAGCTCTCTATGCATAAAAATGACCTCATTTGATTCAGAAATCCATTCCCCAGTGTGGCTGTCTCAATTACAACCCATTTATCCTCATTTATTCCTGAGTGCAGCCGGAAAACCAGTGGCCAGCATGTGGCAAAATACCCTCTGCATTCTGAAAGCCATTTATTAGCATTCTTTAGCTTCCTTTTCACTACATCTACCATCATCATAGGCTTTAAACTCATCTATTCATTTTCCAGCACACATTTACTGAGTGCTTTTAGTGTGGCAGGGACTGTGTCAGGCTCTGTATTCATGTGTTACGATTTGGTGAAATCTGATTTGAGCGGCAGCATTAGGGTTATGACAGCTGCTCTAACACACAAATCTCCACAGTTCAAAGACTCTACAGATTAAAGTTTATTTCTTGTGCAGGTAAAGTATAAAACCGGTTCTGATCCAGGTTCTTTCCCTCTTGTGGCTCCCCTCTCCCCCTGGAGCCTGGGAGTCATTTGCATTCAGCTGCTTAATGAGAAATGAGCAAGAGTAGAGAAGGCACAGCTTCTCTTAATTACCTTTGCCCAGAAGTCCCATGCATGCCTTCTGCTCACTGTTACACAGGTGAAGACCCAGCTGCAAGATCTGGGTGGGCGGATGGGGGTGGGGTGCTAGGAAATGCCATCCCGGCTTGGCAGCCTCTTCTGAGAAGGGAGCCTCCCTCTTGGTGGCAGCTGGCGTGAAAGCTATTCGGTGGTGGATTGGTGGTAAGTACACGAGAATGCACCTATCTGGGCGTGCTGGACCCTCGAGGGGAGTTTATGGGGCAGGTGCCCCATGTCAGTGACACTGACGTTGCTCTACGTGTCTTTGGCAGCTCTTCTTTGGAAATCACTTTTATTTGTTTATTTTTTTTTTTGAGACAGAGTCTCACTCTGTTGCCCGGGCTAGAGTGCCATGGCATCAGCCTAGCTCACAGCAACCTCAAACTCCTGGGCTCAAGCGATCCTCCTGCCTCAGCCTCCCGAGTAGCTGGGACTACAGGCAAGCACCACCAGGCCCGGCTAATTTTTTATGTATATATTTTTAGTTGTCCAGCTAATTTCTTTCTATTTTTAGTAGAGATAGGGGTCTCGCTCTTGCTCAGGCTGGTTTCGAACTCCTGAGCTCAAACAATCCACCCGCCTCGGCCTCCCAGAGAGCTAGGATTACAGGTGTGAGCCACCGCGCCTGGCCTATGGAAATCACTTTTAAAGCAATTTGGAATCAAAAGTTTCTTCTTTGTAAATCCCTCAATGGTGGCAATATGCATTCTTTGTGGGTTGATTTAATTCTTGCAAGTATTCGTGAGTCATTGAGAGTCAAGTCCGGAGCATGAAGTGAGTGCAGAGTGCTCAGTAATGTTGTTTTGAATCAGAGTCAAAATGTATCACTAAAGTGAAGGGATTGATTACCTCATGTGCCTGCCGAATGGACTTGGAAAGCAATTCTCTGAGCTGAGCTGAGATCCAAAAGGCTCTTTGATTAAGGCGGCCGCAGTAAGAATGCTGTTCTCTGAATCTTAAATATGTAATTCAGGACAAGTCTCCAGACCCTCTCTGGGCCTCAGTGTCCTCAGTCTGTAAATGTGGGGGGATCACCTCTTGCCTTCTTTGGAGCCCTGACATTCTGGATTCTAAGGATAAAGCTTCCGAAGGTGGCTGCATCGCATACCACCTCCCATCTACATGGGTCATTGCTGAAGGAATTGTTTTTAAGATAGCCTCATTATTGCTTTAAACTCAGCCTTATATTTCTGGTTATTTATACACTGTATTTTCTGGAATCAGAAGAGCCCAGGCTGGAAAACCATCCATCAGGGTGCTTATGGGTCCTAGCTCTGCCACCATGTGTGACAGAGCCTCTGAACCTCTACTTCCTCAAATATGGAATGGAGAACTCACAGCCCCTCCCCGTGGGAATGGTGTGAGCTCACAGGTGAGACAACGCAGTGTCTGAGCACAGTGCCTCGGACGAGAGAGCACCAATTGATGCTCTCCATTGGGATTGGGTGGTTTTCACTGTTACTATCACCCATTCCCCTCCGGGATCTGCTCTGTAGCCCCCTTGTCAGTGGCCCGGTGGATGGGAGGACCCCTCGGCATGTCCCTTGAAAGACCCCTCTGCAACATCCCTTTTTGGCTAGTGCTTTTTTTTTTTTTTTGAGACAGAGTCTCACTGTGTTGCCTGAGCTAGAGTGCCATAGCGTCAGCCTAGCTCACAGCAACCTCAAACTCCTGGGATCAAGCGATCCTCCTGCCTCAGCCTCCCGAGTAGCTGGGACTACAGGTATGCACCACCATGCCCAGCTAATTTTTTCTATATATTTTTAGTTGTCCAATTAATTTCTTTCTAATATTTGGTAGAGATGGGGTCTCGCTCTTGCTCGGGCTGGCTTCGAACTCCTGAGCTCAAACAATCCGCCCGCCTCAGCCTCCCAGGGAGCTAGGATTATAGGCGTGAGCCACCGCGCCCGGCCGCTAGTGTTTTTTTTTTTTTAAAGTAATAATAATAGCTCGTAAATTCTACTCCCTGTTCCACTCTTCCGTTTGGGGCCTGCCATGTGAAAGAAGTCTGACTCCTCTTCTATGGGGCAGCCGTCAAATGCTCAATGCCAGTTACAAACTTCCAGCTGTCACTCCAGAGTTCTCCCCTAGGTACTTTCTGCAGTTGTTCCTCTTATACAAACGAATCCTTGTTCTTTCACAATTCTGACTCCTCCTCCTTGAAAAGGAACCAGCTTGTCTTTATTTCCCTTGAAGTGGGAAGGAAGCCGTAGGTGTAACTGGGCCTGAGCCCAGCGGAACAGGAATGTCACAGCTGCACGTCAGAAACACCTAAGGAGCTTTTAAAACTCCCAGTGCCCAGGCCACACCCCAGAACTTATATATCGGGTTCCCCAGGAATGGGACATCAATATTTTTTAAGCTTCTAGGTGGTTCCAATGTGCAGCCAAAGTTGAGAACCACTGTTCTAGATGCTTATTCCTGTTAATGTGGTGTAATATTACAATTGACTTTTGCTAGACTCAATATTGAGTCATATTTAGTTTGTTGTTTAAAAAAAAATCACCGTGTCCTTCTTTACATGATGGAAAACCAATGGATCTCTGTCATATGCTTGATTTTTATTACTTAAGAGCAAATATTTTATACTTATGTAGATTAAATATTGTACGGTTAAATCTGTCTTTTTCAAATAACCCAGAAGTCAGCAAAAATTTTCTGGAAAGGGCCAAATAGTAAATATTTTAGTGGTTTCTGTCACAAGTAATCAATTCTTCCATTATAGCACCAAGCAGCCGTAGACATCCATGTACAAATGGATGTAGGTAGCTGGGTTCCAATATAACTTCATTTATAAAAACAGGTGTTAAGGTAGATTCTCCCTCAGGTTGTAGTTTGTCAATTCCTGTGTAAGTGGTCCACTTTATTTTGGTTCTGAATTCTGTCAGCTATGCTTTCTACCTTCTTTTGATCAGCAAATCAGATGAGCAACTTTTCTTTGTTTCCATCTAAATCACTGATAAAATGGTCGAACAAGACTAGTCAAAAATGACTTGTCAAAACTGCAATGACACATCACATCCACTGGCATGGCTCTCATTAAAAAACAGAAAATAATAACTGCTAGCAAGGGTGTGGGAAAAAATGGAACCTTTGTGCATTGCTAGTGGGAATGTAAAATGATGCAGTCATTGTGGAAAACAGTATGGTGGGTTTCTTAAAAACATAATGACCTCCAGTTCTTAAAAAATTGAACATAGAATTACCAGAGGATTTATTTCTGGGTGTATATCCAAAAGAATTGAAAGCAGGGACTTGAACAGATATTTGAATATTGATATTCATAGCAACATGACTCACAATAGCTAAAAGGTAGAAGCAACACAAATGTCCATCGAAGGACGAATGAATGAACAAAATGTGGTGTACGCTGCCATGGTTTGGATGTGATTTGTCCCCACCGAAACTCATGTTGAAATTTTAGTTCCAGTATGGCAGTGCTGGGAGGTGGGGCCTAGTGGGAGGTGTTTGAATTGGGGCGGGGTGGGGTGGCATTGTCCTCATGAATAGATTAATGTGGTCTCACAGCAGTGAACCAGTTCTTGTTCTCTCAGAAGTGAATTAGTTTCTGCAGGAGCAAGTTTTTGTAAAGCGAGGTTGCCCCCTCATGTTTTGTTCCTTCTTAAACACACACCTGCTCCCATTCGAACTTCACCATGGGATGACACAGCACAAAAGCCCTCACCAGAAGCCAGCACCATGCCCTTGAACTTTCCAGTCTACAGAAGCGTGAGCTAAATAAACCTCTTAATACATAATAAATGACCCAGTCTCAGGTATTCCATTATAGCAACATTAAATGACATATACACACAATGGAATATTATTCAGCCTTAAAAAGAAATGACTTTTTCTTTTTCTGCTTAAACAACAGAAAATTTTTTTTCAGTTTTTAAACTGATAAGTAGTAGATACACATATTTGGGGGGTACATGTGATATTTTGACACATTCATATAATGTGTAAAGATCAAATCAGGATAAATAGGGATATTCATCACCTTAAATGTTTATCTTTTCTTTACGCTAGGAACATTCTAATTCTTCTAGCTATTTTGAAATGTGTAAAAATAAATTATTATTAATTATAGTGACCCTACCAATCTATTGAACACTAGGTCTTACTCCTTCTAAGTGTGTATTTGTGCTCATTAATCTACCTCTCTTCATCCCCCCTCCTCCCTATCCTTCCTGGCATCTGGTAACCACCAACCTACGCTCTAGCTTCATGAGATTCACTTTTTTAACTCCCACATATAAGTGAGAACTTGCAATATTTGTCTTTCTGTGCTTGACTTATTTCATTTAACATAATGATCTCCGGTTCCATCCATGTTGCTGCAAATGACAGGATTTCGTTCTTTTTTATGGATGACTAATATTCCATTGTGTATATGTACTATATTTAGGAATGACACTTTGATATATGCTACATGGATGCATCTTGAAGACGTGCTAAGTGGAATAAGCCAAAGACAAAATAATATTGTGTGATATAAGACAAAATACAATATGTGTGATATAAGACAAAAATAATATTGTGTGATTCCACTTATAAGGGGTACCTAGGATAGGCAAAGTCATGGAGACAGGACACTGAAGAGGGTTACCAAGGACTGGGGGGAGGGGAGAATGGGGCGTTATTGTTTAATGGGGACAGAGTTTCAGTTTGGGAGGATGAAAAAGTTTTGGAAATGGATAGTAGTAATGGTTGCACAATAATGTGATGGGCTTCATGCCACAGAACTGTACATTTCAAAATGGTTATTTTATGTATATTTGATCACAATTAAAAACAGCTACTCCCCTGCAAAGCTTGATGGCCAGTGTCTAAGGATAACCCTCCAGTTGTCACCAGTGCTTGAGTCCCTGTACTTTCAATACAACCATCAGTCTGTAGCACAGAGCTGGTGATAGAAAATTGTGAATAAAAATAGGTAAACAAACCTGATGTCAATTTCCCATCTATATCATTGTTTTCCTCTCATTCACAGATCACAACAGATCTCACAAATGCCTTAGCATGTCTCCTAATCTATCAGCTCAGATTTATTAATCTACCAGCTTCATCACCTGTCAGGGAAGGACCTGAGTTTGGCTTTTCATTCTAGAAAAGAGCAGTTGGTGGAGGCCTCAGGACCTGCTCGGGAGCAGCACGCAGGCTGTCCACGGGGTCTGGTCAGGAGCTGCTCCGTCTGGGGTCAGCTACAGCTTCCTACCTGAACAGACACCTGGCAAGTTCTGCTGGGGCCCCTCATGACAGCTGTACAAATCAACAAGGCCCTCTTCTTCCATGTTTGTGCTGATCTCTGCGCGCGTAATGTAAAATGTTGGCCACAGAGCGACCATTACAACAGCTCACTCCAGTGGGGAAGGGAGCCCTCTCTGTGGTGTGGCGCTCCCTCTAGTGTTCAACCGGAGAAAGGTCAGATCGACAAGCACCACAAACTTCCCTCTGGCATTCTTCTAACACAATTGAGTTTGTTGTTGAATTTCCATGTTATAACTATAACTCTAATGAAAACTTTTATGTGTTATATGAAAAAATCTAGGACTAAGATTAACAAGAAAGAAAGAAAGAGCGAGAGAGGGAAAGGAAGAAAGAAAGGAAGGAAGAAAGAAAGGAAAGGAAGGAAGGAAGGAGGAAGAGTAGGAACGAAGACAAGGAAGGAACAAACGAGAATTTTTTAAAAAGAAAAATTATGATGCTTGTTTGTTTTTATAATAGTTCTCAGTTTCCAAGACAGTGCTCTATGGAGATAGAGATGTATTAGTTGCAAAATTAATTTCCATTTGTTCCATATATCAATGCCTTTTTATTATTATCCCACAGAGTTCCATAATACAGTATTTCTTATGTTATCACAAAACTAAAGGGGCCTTTCTTGTAATCTAAAATGGAGAACTACAACAACAGGTATACTTTAAACTAAGATAAAGTTTTCACAACCCAGAACCTTAATAAGAGGTTGAGTATTTTTCTCTTATAAAGAAGTGACTGACACTATTTTCTGAGGTCACGAACTTGAGAAGTAATGAAAACTATGGACCCAACCCCTTTCTATGCCCCTAAAATACCATAAACATACATGCAAAAGTTCACACACACAATTCCGGGAGATTAAGTCTCCCTAAAGTCCATTCATGGATCCTGGATGTCAGGTTAAGAATCCAAAAGGGACCCAACATTCCCTCCAGCAGGGACGTGTATATGGAGCCCAGGAGAATGGAGCTCACTCCTTTCATTGGGTACATGTGGTCAGATGGGAGGGCGAGTTGCTATAACTATTGCACGGTACAGCAGCCATGGGTTTCGATCAACTCACCTGTGTTAACTCATGATCCCTCACAACCACCAGGTGAGGTCAGTAGAGGCAGAAACCCTTCATTGCAGGTTGACAGCCACTAAGGGGAATACCTGAGAAAGGCAGGCAGAAAACAGGGACTTTGTCATTAAAACTGAACCTTGATAAAATGTTTGCCTCTCTCCTCAATACTCATGAAAGTCATCCATTTATTTGCCAATGAACACATTAAAGGGAAACGATGGTAGAAATTGTCCTTTAATGCCTGAGAGAAGCAACAACATCCGTTGAGACTATACCAATTCTGGGTAGTAGTTGAGCTATACCCACACAGGTGTTTGTGGGGAAGACTCTTTGAGAGGCTAGCAGCTGAACACCAGGTCTTTTTTTGTTGCTGTTCTTTTTTTATCCAGCTCTATCCAGGATAATACAAAAGGGGCTATATCACCATTGTTTCTTATAGCTGAATAGCACTCCATGGTACATATATACCACATTTTATTAATCCACTCATGTATTGATGGGCACTTGGGTTGTTTCCACATCTTTGCGACGGTGAATTTTGCTGCTATAAACATTCTAGTGCAGATGTCTTTTTTTATAGAATGTCTTTAGTTCTTTTGGGTAGATGCCCAGTAATGGGATTGCTGTATGAAATGGTAGATCTACTTGTATCTCTTTGAGGTATCTCCATATTGCTTTCCACAGAAGTTGCACTAGTTTGTAGTCCCACCAGCAGTGTATGAGTGTTCCTATCTCTC
>NW_012149396.1:6972744-6974661 GCF_000956105.1 Propithecus coquereli | reverse complement strand
GGTCCACATGAATGAGGAGGCAAGTACACCTCATTGCAATGAGTGGCCATGTAGCGACAGCAAGATGTGAGCCGTAAGAAGCAGCCAATTATGTGCACAGCTGAGTAGAGAGAAAAAGAACGTGGGCCCTTGATGAATGCATGGGGCCACTGAATCAACCAACCCTGGAGCTTGACCTATGCCTGAACCTTCCTTTAAGTTAAATAATTCATTTTCTTATTGTTTGAGGTGGCTCCAGAGAGGTTTTCTGTTACTTGCCATCAAAAACATCCCAACTGATACACCTAGAAACATCAAACCCTGATCTAACTCGACTGATTCTTGACTCTGCAACTACACCTAAACAGATGACTACTGTAAAAAAAATCGTACAAACCAAGCTGATTTGATTTACTTCAAAATCATAACCACCACTGTCATATAGCACATAGGAATGCTCATCAATCCTCTTACAATTCCCTAAAACATTCCCTCCTCACTTTCTGTGATGGTTATTTCATACTTTCTCCTCTCTCCTCAACTCACCCTCACCCAGTCCCCCACTGTCCCAGCCAATGGTATTGCCCAACACATCACAGAAAGGTGGGTACAGTTAGAAAACAACCATGCCTTCTCCACCACCGCGTCGTCCATCTACTTACTTGTGCTTGTACCTGACATTCCCCCTCTCTTCTACGAGAGATGAGGAAGGCCACCCCTCTACTTGTGCCTTGGGTTTCAATCCCCTTCTGCCCTCAAGAACTCTGCTCTTGCAATTATCCCCTTCTCTCATACCGTATGGACTGTCCCCTCAACCAGATTATTCCCACTGGCAAATAAACATGAATTTATTACATATGTCTTTAAAAAATAACTCTCTTGGCTCACTGCAGGTACTTCAGGTGCTCCTTTTCCACCTCCTATTAGCTCTTCAACTCACTCTAGTTGAGCTCCAGTCTCCACCATCCTACTGAAATGGCACTTCTCAAGGTCATTATCACATTATATGGTGACCCATGTCAAAGCCAGTACTCAGTCTTCCCCTAACTAGATCTGTCAGCAGCAATTGTCATAGCTGGATGCTCCTTCATTCTCGAAACACTTTTCGGCTCTGTGACTCTCCTCCCACCTACTGGCCCCTCCTATGTGACCCCAGCTCCCCAACTCTAACTACAGATGTTCTTGAGACTTTTGTCTTCATCCCTCTTCTTCTCTGTGTGTACACTCCTCTAAGTGATCTCTTTTAGTCCCAGGGAGGTTCATAGTTGATTGCTGCCAAACTCATAGTTCCCTCTCAGGCAAGCACCAGACTCACATCAGATTGTCACCTGATGTCACCATGTGGATGTCTAGCAGATTTCTCAAACTTGGAGTCATGTGTGAAGGGATTAACAGACCCGGAACCATGCTAAACGAGCCAGCAATTATTACCTGTAGTATGTAGCAATGACTTATGTTGTCTATAAAAACACGCAGTTATCACACAATTTACTTGGACAAGGTCTACATCCTGCGTAGTTGTTGAGTAGAACTGTTTGTTGACCTAACTGCACTCACATACCCATGAGGTAAAATCCTTTTAGGTAACAGGAAGCAGAAAATCTTTCTTTGGCTTTGGTTTAATGACACACTGGATGCTTTACCTCTCACAGGCAGCAGGGGGTACCTGCTTTTCACCCTGTTGAATGTCCAGCCCAGCTCTGTGGTCCAGCTGGTAGCCATTACCACAGCAATGTATATACTCATTTGTAGCAAGAATAAATAAATATGTCCAGCAGGGTGGGCTACCCATCACTGTCTTCTTTAAGATTGACTTAGCTATTAATGGACTTAAAAAAAAAAAAAACACCCTTCTGTTTTGAAATAATTATCGCTTTACAGGAGGTCATACATGGACTTTTATTTTTGTGAATATTTTAGAGTAAGTTTTTCTAGGTC
>NW_012149396.1:6971294-6972694 GCF_000956105.1 Propithecus coquereli | reverse complement strand
TTAATTTCTTTCTATTTTTAGTAGAGACGGGGTCTCACTCTTGCTCAGGCTGGTTTCGAACTCCTGAGCTCAAACAATCCACTCGCCTCGGCCTCCCAGAGTGCTAGGATTACAGGCTTGAGCCACCGTGCCCAGCTTGTAGGTTGTCTGTTTGCTCTCGTGATAGTTTCTTTGGCTGTGCAGAAGCTTTTTAATTTGATCAGTTCCCATTTATTTATTTTTGTTGTTGCTGTGATTGCCTTTGGGGTCTTCTTCATAAATTCTTTGCCTAGACCAATGTCTAGAAGAGTATTTCCAACATTTTCCTCTAGAATTCTTATAGTTTCACATCTTTGGTTTAAGTCTGTTACCCACCATGAGCTGATTTTTGTGAGCGGTGAAAGGTGCAGATCCTGTTTCAGTCTTCTACATGTGGCTATCCAGTTTTCCCAGAACCATTTATTGAATAAGGATTCTTTTCCTCAGTGTATGTTTTTGTCTGTTTTGTCAAAGATTAGATGGCTATATGCGGATGGTTTTATATCTGATCTTTCACTAGACTAATGGGTGTGTTTTCTGCTGGTAGGGTATCTCCCCTACCAACAGCATCACCATCCTCCCACCACCCCTAAGGATTCCCATGTCAACTCCAGGAATGCTGTGACTGCCCCATCACCCCTTACTATGCTGTCCTGTGATGATCAGTTGTGCATCTGTATCCCTCACCGGCACTCCTGCAGGGCGTGGACCACGCTCCCTAGCAGAGTACCTGGCACATAATCTCATTTTCAAACTCTACTCAAGAACCTTCTGTGTCAGTCTACATCCTCCAAGGAGCAGATGCCAAAAAGAAGAAGTGCCTGTGTGAAAAAAAATGAGGGAGGGAGTTGGGTAAATCTGGGGGAGCTGACGAACTGTGATGCGGTCTAACCGTGAGTGAAGGAGAATGGGAGAGAAGGTTGGGCGGAAGATTCTCAGAATGCTACACAGTCCAAGGAGCGTTCATCAAAGCTGGGCCTGAGGGGTGGGTGTCCTTGAGCCAAAGTCAGCCATCTAAAAAGTGTGTGACCCTGAAGGGGTTGCCTTAGTATCCTTGCTGCACTCATTTGTTGGCTGGGAGCAGCGGATGGTCAGGTGGTCCTGGGGCCAACACATGCAGTTGGAGATCTACATTCTCACGGCCATCGCATCTTCTATCCTGCCAGCTCATTTCAATTCTCCAACTTCATCAAAATCTTCAGTCTACTAACCCCACCATTTTTCCACCATCCATCATTCCTTTCTGTCCTCATTTTTCTTCTAACCCTTGTTTCAGAGCCCAACCTTAGAATGTCTCTACTGCAAACACCCTTAACTCTGAGACCCTCTCTCACTCCGAGGTGCTCACCTGGTCAAGTAGACACCTGAGAAAGGCAGGCAGA
>NW_012149396.1:6960635-6967469 GCF_000956105.1 Propithecus coquereli | reverse complement strand
GATCACTACCTGATAGCACATATAACGGTGGATTCTAGACGGATGACAGAACTAAACATGAACAATAAAACCATCAAGTTAATAGAAGGAAACGTAGGAAAATGTTTCTGTGATCCACGGATGAAAAAAGACACGTTTTAGCAAAACTTTAAAAGCATAAACCATAAGGCAAAGTAAAATATTTAAGTTCAGAAAAGGATAATTGTAGACAAAGTTAATGAGATCCATAATAACAGAATGGGAGAAGATATTTGCAGTTTCTCTGAGAAAGGAATTGTTTTTCTAGATACATGGATCTCCTGCAAATCAATGAAAAATAAAATAGCAATCCCAATAGAAAAATAGGCAAAGGATACATACAGGCAATTTGCAGAAGGAGAAACCATAGAAGCTAAAGAAGTTATGAAGAGATTTTCAAAAATCAAACATAAGATGACCCCAACTTGGGATCTCCACTTCCTAGTGACAATTGTCCTCATTGCTCTACAGGACTTTGGGGAAGCTCAGATGTGATCATTGACAATGTGTTCCAGCTCCAGAGGTGGAGCCTGAGGTAGGTCCCTACGCATGTGAGAACTTTAATAAGCGACACTGAGTCACAGAATGCGTGAGCTTCATCACCCTGTCTTGCCATCTTGGGATGCAGAGGGTCAGAAATGGAGGCTCTCCAGCAAGGCGGGGGCACCAAGAGATCAAGTTTCTTACCAGTCCAGGCAGGATTCGGTACATGTTGACTGCAGAAGACGGTGGGTGTGATCCGATATGACAGCCTAGAGGTCCTCAGAGAAAGCTGGGTTCCATCTCCTCTCACCAGAGGAAGACCAGTACCTTGGTCAGGGGGTCTCAGTGGGTGGAAGAGCAGTGGGCCCTCTGGGGACCCAACAAAGAAATTTACATTTCAAAGCAGGATGTGTTTGGATAAGGTCTAATCCTCATTCACCTAAGAGGTGCCAGGGGCCCATTATTGACAGGTGGAACGTGCTTTGAAACACATTCAATAAAGTACTTACCGAGCACTTACCTTGCCCTAACTGAGTGCCAAGCACTGTTCTAGGCTCTTTGCAAATATTAGCCCACTTAGTCCTCATAGCAACCCTATGAGGTGGGTGATATTATCATCCCCATTTCATAGAGGAGGAAATTTATCCAGGGTGGCACAGATCTTAAATGGAAGCAGGAATGTGGCCGAGGGGTCTGGCTCCAGAGCCTGGGCTTGTCACCACCGCACTGGGCTGCCTGGCTGGTTTCTAGAAGTTCTCAAAACGTCTTGTGTGCCGATCTGTGGCTTCAGGGCTTTAAGGGCACCAGTTTGAATGGGCAGAGGGAGTGGACTAGCCCAGCTTCCTGTACCAGTGTAGGTGTTGGCTTGTTTTTATAGAATTTACTATTGGCCTGGGGCCAGCAGCACGATTTGCGTGGAGACCAGCTGGAAATGAATGCCCCCGGTGGTCCTCAGTGCCGAGAGGGTTGTCTCTCCTCCTTGGTATAGACTCTCCACAACAGCCTCGAGGCCAAAATCATAGGAAAGTACAAGAAGCAGGGTAGAAACGTGCATTTAAAATGACAAACTGGGTGAACAATCTAGTGAGTCTCACAAAGACCAAAGGTCAAGAAACAGCTCTCGGCTTTGACCGTCATGGGCAGGTCTTTCCACATCCTCAGCTGTGAAGTAAAAAGCTGCGCCAGGAGTTCCCAAACATGGCTCTACCTCTGAAATCCCTGGAGAGATATGGGAAAAAATACATGCTTCTCATCCCAACCTGCACAATTCCGAGTCAATAGAGGAAACTAGGCACAATTCTGGAGCAATTCATTCTCTAGTGATTGAAGATAATAAATTTTTTTAGCATATACCAGGCTCATAAGAAAGACAGAGTTTGCATTTCTGTGAGGTTTGCATTCATTACAGAAGTAAAAAGAATTCCAACCAACATGCCAAACTCCAGTATGTGTAGGAGTCAATGTGACAGAGTTGATTGGGGACAAAGAGAAAGCTAGATCCTTCTCTCATAAAAATAAATGGTTTTAAATTTTAAATATGAAAAAAAGTTGTTTTGTGTTTTTTAGTTTTTTGCTCTGATAGTTATAGCTCATAGGTCAGACACAGTGCCAGGCCCTGCATCCGCTTCTTTGAACTGCATAACAACCCTATGTTATGTTCCATCCTTCATATTTTATAGGTGAAAAGTGAAATTGAGAAAAATTGAGTATTTGCTAATCATCACAAAGCTCATAAAGTTCTTCCAGACACTGAATAAATATATTTTCATAGAAGTTTTCCATATATTCATTTATGTATTCATTTTCTTATTCAACAAATATTTACTGAGTCATTTGCTTTCCTTAGTAATGAGAATAAAAAACTATACCAAGTGCATTGTATATATGTATCAAATTATCACATGCACCCCAAAAATATGTACTATTGTGTATCAATAAAAAAAATTTAGGCAAGAAAAAATATAGACCGTGTAATCTTAGAGACAATTTATCTTTCTGCCTGATTACTCTAGTTTAGCCCATTTCAAAACGTCCCCAGTCTTTTCAAAATTAGGAAGCCCCGAGAAGACTGGAAAGGATTCAAACCCTTGACAATGAACATGGATAAATTCTTGACCATCAACTAATAACCTTAACTCTACTTTTCAAGAACATCTGTTTTCATTCTACGATCAATACAAATTTCTCTGATAATTTTCTAGGAATATTAGTATTAAGGCAAACCTTGAAAACAAGTCCTGAAATAAGCAGAATTCAGTTTAAAGAAAAAGAGAGAGGCAATTAGAAGATTGAATTGGATGTTCATCAATGGGCAGCAGGAGAAACATCGAGTGAGTACGCCCCAAGGTCTCCTCGCCTTTCCAGGCCTGGTCTGTGTTGGCAGAGGCCACGGCCATCAGAACCCAGATGCTGTGCTGTGTTTTTGAAGTTCATCTCTGCTCCACACAGTCATTCAGGGACTCATGCTGACAAAGTCACCCTGGACATCCATCTGCAGCCAGGTGGGGAAGAGAAGGGTAGAGAAGGCCCTTCTCAACCACCTTAGCTCATGTTCTATTGCCCCTACCTAGGAGAAAAATGGTTTGGGAAATGCAAATCCCAGAGCTGCCACACCCCAGGAAGAGCTCTTTTTCCTGGAAAAGGAGGCACGAGTCATTGGTGGCTGTCTTAGTTTGTTTGCTGCTGCTATAACAGAATACCCAACACTGGGTAATTTATTTTAAAAGAAATTTATTTTTCATGGTTCTGGAGGTTGGGGAGTCCAAGAGCATGCTGCTGGCATCTGGAGAGAGTCATCCCATGGTGGAAGGGCAGAGGTGGGATAAGGAGAAAGGGCAAGAGCAAGAGACAGAAAGGAAAAGGGGACTGAGCTCCCAAGGGGACTCACCCCCTCTCGCAATAACGGCATTAATCCATTCATGAGGCCAGGGCCTCACGATGAAATTGCCTCCTGAAAGCCCTACCTCTTAACACTACTACCATGGCCACCAAGTTTCCAACACGTGAACTTTTGGGGGCCGCGTGCAAACCAAAGCAGTAGCCATCTATCTGACTCTGCCATAGGCATCCTGAAAGCTGAGTGAAGAAAGCAGTTCAGGAAGGAGACAGTGATCAACCGGTTGGATTGCTCCTGACTTGTCAGTAAAACGAGGACTGAAGATTGCCTAGTGGATTTGATAAGGGCAGTTTTGATGGAGTTTTGGGTCCAATGCCCGAGTGGAGCAGGTCCCAGAGATGAGAGGAAAGGAAGTCAAGACAAAGACTGACACATCTTTGGGGGAGTTTGGATGTAAAGGACAACAGAAAAATGAGACACACCTGGAGCAGAATGAAGGGTGAGAAGAGGAATTTTTTTTGACCTCGGATCAAAGAAAAGGGGAATTAATGATTCAGAAAAAAAAGAGAGAGAGAGAGAAATTGCAAGACAAAGCCTGGATTTCAGCTCCTTTGTTCATAAGAGGATCTCACAGTTGTTTCTAGCTCCATGATTGCCTTAGTCCATTTGGGCTGCAAAGTACCATAGACTGAGTGGTTGATAAACAACAGAAATTTCTTTCTCACAGTTTGAAGCCTGGATCAGGGTGCCAGCATGGTCGGGTTCTGGTGAGGGCCCTCTTCTGGGTTATGGACTGCAGTATCTTCATTGTGTCTTCATATAGTGGAAAGAAAATGAGAGAGTTCTCTGGGATCCCTTTTATAAAGTCACTAATTCCATTCATGAGGGCTCCACCCTTATGACCTAATCACCTCCCAGAGGCCACATCTCCTAATATCAGATGAGATCGGGCGTGTTCACGGTGGTATGGCCGTAGACAGTGCATCTCCTAATATCATCACAGTAGGGGCAAGGATTTCAACATATGAATTGGGGAGGAACACAAATATTCAGTCCATTACAATAATGTTTCCACAATATTTTGATTTTTCTAATCTAGTTATTCCTTTTTTAAAGATCATTTTTATATAGAACTTAATCAATTCATATGTCATTAAGTTAGTTTTGGCTATTTACTGTCATGAATCAAGTGGCATTTCTGAAGTACTCACAAGATCAAAGTGCAAACAAGAATTATTTTTATGTGTCCTCCCTGGAACGTTGGTAGATTTTGTTAAATCTATCCAGGATTTTTGTTTTTACTGTTTATTTTTTTTTTGGCTTCATTTTCTTTTTAACCGGCAGGCATTCGGAAGGTTTTTCCGGGGTTCCCTTGGGGAGGCTAGACAATGTTCTGGTCATAATTACTTTCACAGCTCGAATTGTGCCACAGACCCAAGGACTTAATTTTCCCAGCTTTCAGTCCTCTTTGTGAAAGCCATTATCTTTTGTCACCTTCTCTGGTCCCTCCGTAGGAAAATCTCCACTTGTCCAATATTCTGGCCATTAGTAATTTGAAATTCCCCTTCTGAGAGTGCTGCTTGCAGAGAATAGGGTGATTTGCAGTCCATTTATTGTACCCTTTGTTCTTTAAAAATTATTAGGTCGTTTGCCTTGGTCCTTACTGCAGAAAGTGAAATTGACCATTAGCAGGAGACTATTAGCTGCTAAGTGGAGTCTGTTGTTGAGAATTCTCGAAGACCATTAGCTTTTCATAGGGGGGCAATTGGTGTTTACTGTTTATTGTGTAGCTCGATTGCATGCATTTTCCCCCTGAGATTGTAAAACCTTTAAAAGCATTGAGAATAGTTTTTAAAAATCCACTTGGAAATGTGCAAGCAAGATGGAGATAACAGTTCATGAATAAGATGAAGAGCAGATAACAAGGGCTTTATTTGCTCGTGATCTATCTGCTATATCTGCACTTGGTGTATTATTCCCCTTCCCCTGAGCTTCGGAGTTAATCATAAATAATGGGCGTTAAGTCATTTCACCCTAAATGCAAATATCAGTCCTGGAACAAATATTTAAATAGCGCCAATAAGGGCCTTTAATGGTCTTTATCAAACCCCAAGGTAAACAGCTTCTGAAAAGACTTTCTTTGCTGCGAATGCTGTTCTGAAATCTGGTTTACAGGCCACAGGATTTTAACTCACCCTCTGGCTTAGCCAAGGAGTTAATGGAGGCATAGGGCAGCGGTGCCCTGTTCAAGAAGATCAGGGGGTGGCACAGGAAGTAAAACCCAGGGCTCTAACTGCCAGCCCAGGGCTCCCCTCCAACTGTACCCATTTCAGGGGTCAGGTAAAGGCTACACCAAAAGACTTGGTCCTGCCTTGATACTCTTGCAGGGGAAGGGGAGAATTAAAACAGAAAGGGAATCTCCTCTCATTGCTAGAGAGGGGGTGACAGGAGTCTCTCTGTCCCTGGCTCAGGAAGGAGGGACAAAGTCTTTTGCTGCCCAGCAGGTGGATAGAGCAGGCGCCCCTCCTCACTTGAAAGTTGAGGGCAGAGGAGGAGGAGAAGAGTGGGGTGGGGGAGCTCATTCTCTGCTCTGTCCCCAGGTACAGCCCACCACTCATTCCTGCCTGGCCTACTGCTACCCTCTCCCAACTGACCCCAACCCAGGGCCCCCAGAGCAGCCCTGATGGACTTTCTAAAATGCGGATCTGATCACTCCCTAAAGGGGACGCCCACCCCTCCTTGCCTCTCCAGCTTCTTGTCTCACCTTCAGCAGCAGCTTCCAACAGATCTGCCTGTCCCAGGCCTCTGCGTTTGGCCCTTCTGAGCACTCTCCTTTCTCCCAGCCGCCCTTGGTGTAGTGAACTGTTTAATACCTGTCTCCGCCAATGCATCGGAAGTCTCACGAGGGAGGGTTACATCTTGCTGTCACTGTCGAATTCTTAGCTTTTAGCAAAATGCCTTGGACTTCAAAGGTTCTTGATAAATATATGAAAATTAAATGAACAAATAAGTGAAATTCTACATGTCTTTTGAGGCACACAGCAGAAGTCACTTCTACCTGGGAACTTTCCCACGACTCCCAGGGTCTGGAAGGTGCCAGCCTGAGCATTCCCATCACGTCTCAGGCCACCATGACCCTGCTCATGTGAAGGTGTAATTGCCATCTCTCTCCTCTAGGAGGCATCAGTCTTCTCACGTCCCCACGCTCTCGCATGGGGCCCGCACACAGTTCATGCTCAGATGAAAGACTGTACGCCTAACTTTTCTGGTTCCCAAGCTTAAACCACTCAAGAACAGTGCGCAAAAAAATGACATCATCATCCATTTATTGAATGTTTATTTTTGTGTTGGGCATTGTGTTAACAATTAATAATTAATAATAAACACTTGGCCGGGTGCGGTGGCTCACCCCTGTAATCCTAGCACTCTGGGAGGCCTAGGCAGGCGGATCCTTTGAGCTCAGGAGTTCGAGACCAGCCTGAGCAAGAGCAAGACCC
>NW_012149396.1:6957042-6958903 GCF_000956105.1 Propithecus coquereli | reverse complement strand
GATCCACCCGCCTCGGCCTCCCAGAGTGCTAGGATTACAGGCGTGAGCCACCGCGCCTGGCCACTTTTTTTAGTTTGTTTATGGGAGATTAATTCTCATGGTCCAGAAAGGCAAAAAACACTGCCTTTTAAAACATAGTGCCTGGAACAGAGTGAGCGATCTACTGCTAGTAACTACTGCTAATTTTTGTCATTGTTGTTGCTGCTGTTATGACCATTTTTGTTTTTGTTGGTTGGTGGTGGTTATGTTGTCATTATGATTTTCACTGGTTAGAGGAGGAGTGTCTAAGACCACTTTACAGCCCCAGAAGGTTCAGAGACCCTTAGGAAAAAGGCAAAAACAATGATTGTGTTCTCTACGCACAAGATTTATTTTAAATTTAAAATTCCACTGTGAAATTGAAGATGATTTGTTTGAATTCATAATTGGGGTTGAGTATAATGATGACAGTAAAAATGGGGAAGCATTAAAAAAAAGGGAAAGCAAGGTGGAAACTGTGAATAAAAGTGAGAGGTCAAGTTTATAAAGCTGATAGATAAGAAATAAAATTGGCTGGGCGCAGTGGCTCATGCCTGTAATCCTAGCACTCTGGGAGGCTGAGGTGGGTGGATCGCTTGAGGTCAGGAGTTCAAGACCAGCCTGAGCAACAGCGAGACCCCGTCTCTACTAAAAAAAATAGAAAGAAATTGGCTGGGTGTGGTGGCAAGCACCCGTAGTCCCAGCTACTTGGGAGGCTGAGGCAGGAGGATCGCTTGAGCCCAGGAGTTTGAGGTTGCTGTTAGCTATGCTGATGCCATGGCACTCTAGCCCGGGCAACAGAGTGAGACTCTGTCTCAAAAAATAATAATAATAATAATAAACACTTCATACACATCCTCTGGTATATCGAAGCTTCAATAGCTTGTGGATACAACTGAGGACACTTGTCCCGTTATTACCCGAATTGTCATGATTTTGAATAGCCACTTTCCCAACTTCCTACTTAGTCCACCTTAAAGTGGAAGACCAATGTCTGTGTCTATCTAGCTATCTGTATTGGTTTCTGTGAATATAGTACGTAGTTGTCTCTCTTTCTCTCTCCCTCCCTCTCTTTCTCCCTCTCTCTCTTTCTCTCTCTCTCTCCTTCTTTTTCATTGTTTTCTCTGCTTTTTTATGTAAAGCAAGCATTTTAGCTGGATGGCATTGGATACATTATTTAACTTCTCTGTTATGTTTCCTTTCATAACTATAAATTGGAGGTAGTAATACTTACGTCATAGCATTATTGAGAGAATTAAAGAGAATTGTACTTATCAAGTACTTAGAACAGTGCCTGCCACATACTAAGTTACCAGCTACTGCTGTTGCTGTTGATCCATACACCTGCCCAACACAGCGGCCCCAGCCTGCTTCATCCTTCTCCCAGTTAAGCAACCAGCAAAGACCAGCCAGCACCTCTGTCCACTTCCAAACTCCAGGAAGATCCAGGCTACATCAGGCATTTAATCAGCTATGGCAGATGAGGGGGGCATGAGGGCACGGAGGTCAAGTGCAAGATTGTATTACCTGTTAGGGGCTGAATTATATCCACTCGCTAGATTCATAGGTTGAAGTCCTATCCCCTAGTATCTCAGGATGCGACTGTATTTGGAGACAGGGCCTTTGAAGAGGTAATTAAGTTAAAATGAGGTCATATGGGTGGGACCTAATCCAATCCGACTGGCGTCCTTATAAGAAGAGGAAATTTTGGGCACACGAAGAGACACCAGGGACGCACACGTGCACAGAGGAAAGACTATGTAGGGGACACAGCAAGAAAGCAGCCATCTGCAAGCCAAGGAGAAGTGGGAGAAGAAACCAAACCTGCTGACACCTGGGACTT
>NW_012149396.1:6953374-6955857 GCF_000956105.1 Propithecus coquereli | reverse complement strand
GAGTAAGACTCTGTCTCAAAAAATAAAAAGAAAAAAAAAAATAAAATCACTTTAGGTGAATCATTGATACAAGTTTATCCTACTGTATTTTATCATATCAGTATAACAAAATACTTTCTGCGTAAACTTTTTGGTTTTTTTTTTTTTGCTTTTTTTGGGTAAAGAAAGGGTCTAGCCTCCTTTTTTGAAGTGTAGTAAAGCACAGTTGGACAGTTGACACTCTGAGTCACTGGATTACACGGACGTCTGTTGTCTTGCGTCAGAATCCAGCCATAATTTTTATATTGTCTCTATGGGAAAATTGTGTTTCGCATTCCAAATAATAAAATTCCAAATGAATTTGAGATAACATGTTTGTAACTTGGGCCAACGGATTTCTAGTTTCAAATGGAGGTTGTGGTTCCTGCCAGCACTCAGATTGGTATATTCTATCGAAAGAAAAAATAAACTATCATATTACAACAGAATTGAAATTCATTCCTGCCTTATAAATGGGTTCAAAGTACGAATGCCAACTCAGTCCCTGTTAAACGATGGTGTAAGTATTAGTGAACTACTCCTCTTTAATTTTTGTGTATTCCAAAGTTTCTGCAGCCATCATGTTTTTTATTAAGGAGCTTCCTTTCATGTAATTTTTTTTTTAATTTTGGAGTATTGCGGGGGTGCAAATGCTTTGGTTACATGAATTGCCTTTGCACCGCCTGAGTCAGAGCTACGAGCATGCCCATGCCCCAGACAGCGCGCACTACACCCATTAAGTGTGCATTTACCTATCCCCTCCTCCTCCCTTCCACCTGCCCAACACCCTATGAATGTTACTTCCCAGATGTGCACATTAGTGTCGATCGATTAATGCCAATTTAATGGTGAGTACATGTAGTGTTTGTTTTTCCATTTTTGTGATACTTCACTTTGAAGAATGGGCTCCAGCTCCATCCAGGATAATACAATAGGTAGTTCACCATTTTTCTTATGGCTGAGTAGTACTCCATGATATACATATATCACATTTTATTAATCCACTCATGTATGGACGGGCACTTGGGTTGTTTCCACATATTTGTAATTGTGAATTGTGCTGCTATAAACATTCGAGTGCAGGTGTCTTTTTTATAAAATGTCTTTTTTTCCTGTGGGTAAATACCCAGTAGTGGGATTGCTGGATCAAATGGTAGTTCTACTATTAGTTCTTTGAGGTATCTCCATAGCACTTTCCATAGAGGTTGTACTAGTTTGCAGTCGTCCATTTTGCACGGAGAAGATTTTATTTAATCTTCCTTCTCTTGTGCAATGCCACAAACTTCATTCTTAATGTACTAAGTTCATCTTTGGATAGAAGATTGAGGAAGAGCATAACCTCATAAACTGTAACTTATTATTTGCCACCTGTTATCAACAACACCTGCAGGATGAACTGAGGATAACAAAAGAGGCATTCAGGGGGCAGAAAACCACAGTTACACAATGCCAAAGTCAAGGTGGCCTCTTTGGTGAGTCTATACAGATAGCTGTGGACTTTTTTCCCCCTCAGTAGTTAATATATCACTTAGTTCATGAATTTAGAAATAGAAAATTATTTTTCAGTGAATATTTTTTGGGTCTTTCATCTGTGCAGTTTTCATCTCTCCAACCAGCACAGGTAAGTAATTACTTTTATTTATTAGCTTCAGGTATATCCTCCCAGAATTTCCTTAGGCAAATACAAACATATATGACCTCATATATATTTTAAGCTGTGGATCATTTAAAGAGTACTATATCTAATGGAAATGATCTTTTTTTGCAAGATGTTTTTCCTTTTTGGTGGAAGAAAAAAATATTATAATGAACCTTATATGATTTCATTCTCTGGCAATAGTAGAGGTAGCCCAGCCTATTAACTAGTACTAGAAGTCAATAGAGGTACCATTAGTTTAAAATATGACTCTGCATCATTTTTGCTTGTGCTTCAGCCAAGAAAGAGAGAATTTGCGTCTTGGAGTGTGAAGGCAAAATTGGACATGTGCGTGGTGGTCTCTGACAAGTGCCTGCTCCTGGGCGGGAAGACGGTATTAATGATTACCTTTCATGAGACCGTGGCGTCCACTAACCTTCCTTTGACGATAAATGAACAGCCTTAAACTGTGGCTCAAAACTATCAAATTAGATTTATAAAGCAGGACTACTGCTATCAGATATAACCTCTATAATGGACTCATCAACCCAACCTTCTTTTATTGCTTGTAAATATCACCACCATCAGCCAAAGTTTATTGTGCCTCGGTAACGTGCTTTCTACAATTCAGAGTGAGACTCCTGCATTCGGAGAGACCTCTGGACCTCTAGAATGTTTGAAAAGGCAGTTGGTGACCTGCCATAGAAGAGGTCTATGGTGATTTGCAAAGGAAATGAGTGAGGTCCTCCCTCTTTCTCTCATATACCTGAGACCAGGTATATAATAGCTGAATGGACTTTCACAGCCTTGTTTTTTTTTTTTTTTTTTT
>NW_012149396.1:6949404-6950349 GCF_000956105.1 Propithecus coquereli | reverse complement strand
TTAATTTCTTTCTATTTTTAATAGAGACGGGGTCTTGCTCTTGCTCAGGCTGGTCTCGAACTCCTGAGCTCAAATGATCCACCCGCCTTGACCTCCCAGAGTGCTAGGATTACAGGCATGAGCCACCGTGCCTGGCCGCAATTGACTTTTTAAATAGACATTATATGCAACAACATTGCTTAATTCACTTATTCTAAATATTTGTTTGTATATTCCTTTGGAATTTTGTATGTATTCAGCCATATAATTTTCAAGTAATGTCAGCATTTTTCTTCCTCTCTAGATGTCTTTTCTGTATTTTCCTATTCTTTATGCCCTGGCTGGGAACTCCAGTACAACATTGAATAGAAGTGGTGATAATGGGTATTCTTGTGGCAGTCGTGGAGGTGAGCCTTTCAGATCTCCCTTCAAAAAAGAGCCTGCCTTGGAGAGTGCAGCTGGCCCACAGCGTCCAGCTGCAGGTGGCTTTGGCATCGCCTTCAGCTTCTGAAATGAGGCCATGAACTTCCAGAGCAGCCTCCAGCCAATTAACGAGCTTGGCAGTGGTACAAGGATTCATCTTTTTGGCCAGTGTAGGACTCCTCGGTGGGAAATCTTTGAGCCTCAGCTCCACATCTGGCTGGTCAAGATATTCTCAGACTGCACTGTAGTCTAGGGCTCTTCCTGCCGCAGACTCCTTCCCTCCCCTCTCCTTACACAGAGGTCAGATCTGGTGAAGATCTGAAGCTTTCTCAGCCCCTCCTGCTCTCTCCTGGGCACTGCCTCTAATAAATCTATTGCTCTTCTAAATCCATCTTGGCATCCGCTTTGCAGAGGACTTAGGACACTTAGCTTATTCCCAAAAATCAAAAGAAAATTTTCAACATTTAACTATCAATTATGATGCTTACAAGAGGCTTACTATGCTTTTGCATATGGCTGGATTCTGTTTGTAAATATTTTATT
>NW_012149396.1:6944966-6947424 GCF_000956105.1 Propithecus coquereli | reverse complement strand
AAAGAATGTTGTATAAATGGAATCATATAGTATGTAACCTTTGAGATTTGCTTTTTCTACTTGGACTAATTCCCTAGAGGTCCACCCAAATTGTTGTGTGTATCAGTTTTTTCCTTTTTATTGCTGAGTGATACAAATAGAGATTTTTTTTTTATAGATGTAAATTTCCCTTATAAAAGGGTAACTTCCACTCTGTTTTCAGAGTTTCTCCTGTGGCTGTGATTTCTCAGAATAATCAACTCAAGAGAGAGAGAGAGAGTTATTATAAGGAATTGGCTCCTGGGATTATGGAAGCCAGAAGTCCCACAGTCTGTCCTCTGTGAACCGGAGATCCAGTGTTGTGATTCAGTCTGGGTCTGAAGGCCTGAGCACCAGGGGAGCTGATGGTGCACATCACAGTCTATGGGCAGGAGAGACTGGTTCCAGCCCAAGCAGTCTGGCAGGGAAAAGGGCCAATTCCCCCTTGTTCTGCATTTTGTTCTATTCTAGCCCTCAAAGAACTGAATGATGCCCACCCACACTGGGGTTGATCTGCTACACTGAGCCCACCAATTCAAGTGCTAATCTCATCCAGAAACACCCTCAAAGACACACTCAGAAATGATGTTTAGCCAAATATCTGGGAACCCCTGACCCAATCAAGTTGACACAAAAAATTAACCATCACAAAGGTTTAAAAAGTAAAACAGGAAATGGGGTAGGGAGGGAGTACAAGGAGGTTGGGACAACAGCTCTGAACTGTATAAAACTCAGGATTATATTGACAATGAAGTGTAGTTTGGAGGTTAAGCTTTATGTAGGAGTGAGCTCTGATGGCGTAGCTGCAATGACGGGAAAGTTTTCTGGAACAGGTACAGAGATGAAGGATTTTCCATGGGAATAAATCAACATATTGCTTCCTTCATAAATTCCTACTGCAAAAACAGTCAGCTGAACAAAACAGTGTGACTAGTGTCATAGTAAAAATTGTGAATTAAAGAAAAGCCAATTTGTTAAAATTGAAATTATTGTCTTTATGTAACAATATGAAAGCTGATCATATATAACTTATTGCATGCTGAGATGTGATGTTTATTAAGGGGTAGGAGTTCTGTTAAGAAGGTTTGAACTATGAAATGAACTCTTTGTCTCTAAAGGATGAAAAACTAGGTTGATTCCACCTTTTCAAAGATGTGAATTACAAGAACAATCCCATTTGTAAGTATTTTTAATAATCTTAATACTTCCATGCAAGGAAGAAATACAACGTATTTTTCAAAAAATTAAATGGCAAAAGTAGAAGTCAGAAGCTTGTCAGTACAGTTTCTACAGATGCTATGATTATAGATTGTCATATGTTCCATAATTATCAATAAAATAGGTGATAATCTTGATATTGCACATTTGTCAAAACTTATCACCACATACCTTATGAATTTGACAGAATGTTTTGAATTTTATTTTCCATCAAAAGAAGATACACAAATAGGAAATTCTTGGATCTAGAATCTATTTTTTTCATGAAAAGATAAATCAAATTGACCTATAATTTTACAGAATGAATTGTTAAGAACTGCCTACTGATGAATGGATCAAAGACACATTTTGAAAATACAGCATCGTTTGCTTGTTATAGTCGTGAGCCACCGCGCTTGGCCCTGAGCTTGTGTTTTAAATGTCTTTGATTTTCCCATTTCTTTTTATTTTTCTAGTAATTGATGTTTATTGTACTTTTTAAAAGGTATTGGTCCAAAACAGATTGAAAAAAAGAAAAACTGATCCTTCACCTCGGATCACTGGAGAAGCACTGATTTGAAACAGTAGCTCCTAATCCCGTCCCAACCTGCTTTCTTTTTCTTCCCAGCTCTTGCTAACACCTGCTACTGTGAACCTATAACTCTGTGATCATTTGTTTCCTGCCCATCTCTTAGATTAGAGTGTAGCTCAGAGAACATAACGATGTCCTAATTCACCATCATCCCCTAGATCTTAAACAATTGCTGGCAAATATAGTAGATGGTCTACATTTGTTTTTGTGTAGAAAGGACTCAGTTCTCAGGCACACCACATAGGTGAATGGCTTTGGCCAACTATTAATAAAATTGCCCAGGATGGCTTCAGAGTCCAGGTGAAGTCCCCTCATCTAATATTAAACATCTCTGTTACCAAATATTTTCTATTAATCAGCACCATTGATATAGGTCTGTGATCACTGCTCTTGTCCTGAGTTTCTGAGTCCCAGGAACCCTGATAAGAGAACCTATACCACCCCCAAATATTGCACGAGACCTGAGCATACTCACAAATAATTCAATGAGCCATGGAACCACTATTTAAGAATGGAGGAAACATGGTTCTGTTTTAGAAATATTTTCATCCAAATGATGACAATTTTGAATCTTTTTTTGGTCACAAAATGGGGTAAGTTTTAGCTATCTAGAAAACTGATCAATACGAAATATCTTGTGCTCAATGATGA
>NW_012149396.1:6914771-6944571 GCF_000956105.1 Propithecus coquereli | reverse complement strand
AAAAAGTCAAGATGAGTCTTTTTGAACAGAACTTCAGAGTGTTTCATTCAGAAATGACATCCCAGAAAAACAAATGTGCACTGAGATGAGAAAATCATGAAAACGTCAAAGTGCCAAGTCTTAGAAGACAAGACAATCTAGATCTGTGAATCCTAACTTTGGCTTCATATTAGAATTACCTGATGAACAGTTGTACATCAGGATGCCTGGACACACCTAACCAATCAAATCGGTCATTTTAAAAACTCCCCAGGTGATTCCACTGTGCGTGCAAACTTTCGCACCACTGGTCCAGAGCAGCCCTCCTCAAACCTTAACCTGAACAGGAATTATTTACATTTAACAAGAGTGAGCCTGAGATGTTGCATTTCTAACAAGCTCCAAATGAGGCTGGGGCTGGGGGCCAGGGACCATATTTTGAGGAACAAGGCTCAAGACAGTAGGTGGCATGTTACACAAAGGTGCAACTGGTGAACATTTGGCAGGATAGCAGGTAAGACTTTTAAAAACATCTTCAGACACTATTTTTTTTTTATTATGGGAAAATATACACAGCATAAAATTGACCTTCTTAACCATTTTAAGTGTACTGGTCAGTGGCATTAAATGCATTCACATGATTGTGCAACCATTACCACCATCCACCTGCTGAACTTTTTCATCTTCCCAAATTAAAGCTCTGTCCCCATGAAACAATAATTCCCCACTACCCCCTTCTTCTAGCCCCTGGCAACCACCATTCTACCCTCTGTCTCTATAAATTTTACTACGCGAGGCACCTCATATAAGTGGAACCATTCGACGTTTGTCCTTTTGTGTCTGGCTTGTTTCATCATTATGTCCTTAAGGTCATCGAACTGTCAGAATTTCCTACCTTTTTAAGGCTGAATAACATTCTGTTGTATGTATAGATGCATTTTTTTGTTCATTTTTTGAGACAGAGTCTTGCTCCGTCACCCAGCTGGAGTGCCGAGGCATCAGCCTAACTACAGCAACCTCGAACTCCTGGGCTCAAGCGATCCTCCTGCCTCAGCCTCCCGAGTAGCTGGGACTACAGGCGCTCACCACCACATCCGGCTAATTTTTTCTATTTTTAGTAGAGACGGGGTCTGCTCTTGCTCGGGCTGGTCTCGAACTCTTGACCTCAAGTGATCCTCCTGTCTCGGCCTCCCAGAATGCTAGGATTACAGGCCTGAGCCACTGCGCCCAGCCCATGGATGCATTATTTTTTAGTAAATGTATCTCTGTAGGAAAATAGACAGGGATCAGCTGTTTTGATTACAGAAGAACACACCCAGAGTGCTTCAGAGCAGAACGAATCTATTAAGTAGGACCAAAGTTATTCCCCTAAGTGGGCTGCCCTCTGTAACCTGAAGATGACCTACTGCCAGCGGCCCCAGTGCATCTTCCTTTTCCCATTTAACATTAACTGGGAAATTCCTGGTTTGCAAAAGAATTATTAGTGAGTGACATAACCATGCTAGCAAGTAGTCAACTGCCACACTATGGTGATGAACCTTGAAGTGGCTGGGCCAGGGCCAGAGGGATGAGGTCACTGATGAGCCTGTCTCGCGTGCTCTCAGGTGACCTCAACATGACAGAGAAGGTTTAGATGGAAATGCCTCAGTGACAACTATGCAAAAGCAGCCGACCCTCTGGGGACAGCTCTGGTAGCCAGTTTTTCCTGGTAGAGGTGCTGCTATCTTAGAAAAAGGCGGAAAAAAATCCCCCAAAGGAAATGAACAGCGAGTTCTTTCCTGGACTAACATGAAAAGGTTGACACCCAAAAATAAAACAGGGTAAGAAAATTCCAAAGGAAATACTCTGTCTCCATTTGGAAATGTGAGAACTTACTTCTGGCAAGCCACTAAGAACCAAACTGACAACCAGCAGGGAGATTGTTTTATGGATCTCAAATATCAGGACGCTTGCCCCACAAGCCCAATCCTGGTAGAATCTCACCGAGAGCCCCGCGGCCCTTGGCTTATGCTTTCCTTGAGCACAAACTTTTGCCCTGTTGCTCGTTTTCTGAGCTTACTTGGCATTTGTGAGCAAGGATTTGTGTAGTGGCTCTTGGACTGGAGGGATTTGCGCTCTGGCTTCTAGAAACAGTCTGGTATTAGTGGAAAGGTCTTAGAACTGAGAATTCAACGGGCCTGGGAGGGAATGTTTCCTCTGCCACTTAGCAGCTTTGGGCAAGTTATTTATTTAAACTATCGCAGCTTCATTTGTTTCACTGGTAAAATGAAAACCGATAATACCTTCCACGTAAGATTATTATAAGGATGACACGAGACAATGTTTGTAAATGTATCTAGTTATAGGGGACACTCTATAATGTTGCTATCGACGTCCTGTCTGATTTCTAATCCAGGCACTGTTAGGGACGGTCGCTGTTGAAGCTAATATTTCACTTTGGAAAAGCTCCCTGATCCAGAAGACCAATGACGGCAGAGTGGGGTGGTGGTGATGAAGATGGAGACAGGAAGACGGATTGGAAGATTTAGGGGACAGAGAACCCTACGTATCCCATGGGGTTTGCTCTAGCTGCATTTGTAGAACAAATTGACCTGTCAGTGGCATGTTTAAGTATAGGACTGATGGTTGGCCCAGATGCCAGCCTGAAGCACATGCAAAATTCTGTGTGTGTATAATTTGGCCATAAGAAGGAACGAAGTACATGCTACAACATGGATAAGCCTTGAAAACATTATGCTAAGTCGAAGACATCAGTGACAAAGGATCACATAAATGATTCCATTTATATGAAATGTTAAGAACAGGCAAAAGCTATTGCGACAAAAGAGATTAGTAGTTGCCAGGGCTGGGGGAAATCAAAGGGTCACAGCTAAAGGGTACGGGTTTCCTTTTGAGGGGATGAAAATGTTCTAAAATTGATTGTGGAGATGGTTGAACAACACTATGAATATACTAAATACCACTGAGTTATACAATTTAAATGGGTGAATTGTAGGATATGTAAATTATATCTCAATAAAGCTGTTACCAAAATAAAATATATGGTGGGGAGAGGGTATGAGAAGAAGGCCCATGGTCATAAACACTGCTGCCCGCTGCCAGAATGGGCACAACCCCCCAGGAGCCAAGGGGGGCATTTCCTGACCCAGCCATCCTCAGGGGAGGAAAACATCCCTGGCCCTTAACGCTACTCCCGGACCCTGGCCTCTGACTGTCCAGAGCGAGTGGATGGCACTGCCTTCGGACTTCCAGGAAAGGAAAAGGGAGGGCATTTGATTGCTCTAACCACATCATTGCCTCGCTCTATGGATCTGGGGTGAAGAACTGTCACATGACAGCAGCCGCCACTGAACAGTGACTAAGGAGAGGACAGAAACTCCTACTCATCCTCCAGGTCTTTATTTAGATGTCACCTTCTCCAAGAAGCCTTCTGGGACTTCCAAGCATGAGTCAGGGGCCCCTCCTCTGTCTTCTCACCGGTCTTCCCCGCCTTGGGAGCGCTCGCCCTCCCGGGTGATGACTGCTGGCTTCCTCGCTCGTGCACCCACAGGGCTGTCATCTCCTTCAGGGCCAGCTCTGCGGCTTGGTCACCAGTTATATCACCGGCTCTGCGACAGGGGCTTGTGCAGATTTTACGGCCACAGCCGCCCAAACAGGGATGGGTCTGAGGGACGTGCTAGGTAGGAGTCAGCTGCTGCGGGAGCAGGGCGGACGTGACCAAGCACGCGCAGGTGATGTCACGCTCCCTAGAGCACGAGTCACATTTGCATTGCTGAAGCTCTGGCATCTCTCCTCCTTCCACAACAACTCCAGGTTGTGCACAGAGGTGACGCTTTCTGACCGACCAACCGCTCATCTTCTACCTTGTGGGGAAGGAACAATAACCCACCAATTTTTTTTTTCTTTTTCCTTTCCATATATTGAATTTCTGGGATTCAGGGCTGAAATGAATGTCTCCTTGAGTAGGTCTCCATAAAACATATATATGTGGGTATATGAGTAACGTATATATACGTTTGTCTAGGAAAATGAATAAATTAGCACAGTTTCACTTTATGCATTTCTGTTACCCACAGCCCACCACTGTGGTCCAAAACTAGGTGAGTACAGTAAGTAAGATATTTTGAGAGAGAGATCACATTCACGTAACTTTTGTTACAGTATATTGTTATAATTGTTCTATTTTATTCTTATTGTTGTTAATCTCTTACTGTGCCTAATTTATAAATTGCACTTTATTATCGGCATGTACGCATAGGAAAAAGCATAGCGCATATAAGGTTTGGTACTATCCACTGTTTCAGGCATCTACGGGGGTCCCGGAACACACCCCACCCTGCAGGTAAGGGGTGACTACTGTACGTACTATCCCATTCTGCTTTCCTTAAAGCTCCAGTGTTCCAAATGCCCACCATCTACTACCAAGTGTCATTTGGCATTAGCAACAGCTAAAAAGCATTCACGCTTTATGGGAACAAGTTGCACCTACCTCTAAGCGGCTGTACCAGGGCCACTGACATTGTCAGTGTTGCTTCACTCTGCCACTCCCTCCCCTGGGGCCTCAGCGTCCTTCTGCGTAAAATGGGTGGATGGTTGAGAGTTTTCAGGTTGTTTCCACCTCTCCTAGACTTTGACCTATTTTTATTTGCTGTATCTTTCTCAAGCAGGTGGAGGAACTCCTTTCAGCTGTAACAGTGAACTGAGAGATAGTGACTTAAACACATAAAGATTTTATTTTCTCGTGGAAAATAAGTGCAGAGGGAGGCAGTCTGGGCTGATGGCGTGGCACCATGATGTCATCAGGGGTCCAGGCTCTTTGTGGCTTTCTGGTTCACCCTCCTCAGCAAACGGCTTCCATCTGCAAAGTCCCCTCCGATGCAGGATGGAGCCCAGGTTGGCCGCCGTCATGATCACACCACTGACCAGGAGGCTAAGGAACAGAGTGTGTTTCTGGACTTTTGGAGCGTATTGGAAGTCTCATGTCGCATTCTGCCTATACCCCGTGGGTCGGCGCTTCATCACCCAGCCACATCCAGCTGAAGGGAGACTGGGTGTGTGTCTCCAGGAATTGTGCCATCTTATGAGTTGTTTTTTTATTTTTGTTCTATGGAGGACTTGGGCTCCTTGGAGAGGGATGAAAAAGAGAGGAAGGAAGGGTGAGGCTCTGGGTCCCATCAGGTGTGAAACTAGGTTTCATGGAGGCTGAAGTTTATATAGTGGAGAGAGGGGAAAGTTCTATAAGAAAAAAATTACAAAAGCAAGAATACAAAATTAGGCATAGGGCTTTGTAGGGTCCCTGAAGTTCAAGTGTCATTGGCTTCATGGTAAACCTGCCACTGGGGCCCCATCCATGTGCCAATCACGTCAGCTCTTCCAATCTCTCCTGTTTGACACATGACTCTGTTTCAAGATGTTACAGTTAAAAAAAAAAAACAAAAAAAGGTTGAATACAAAAAAGGTTAAAGACCACTATAATGCATGTCACTGTCACCCAGGACAGCCTAGGACCAGGCAGCGTAGCAGACACAATCACCTGCCAGCATTTAATCATCTATGTTTTTGAGAAAGTAAGTATTTTCGGTGAGTCACGGGAAATATCCTGTGTCGACCTTAAGTGCCGGGACTCAGGGAAGCACAGCAACCTTTGACTCATAAGATGGAATTTGAATAATTCTTGAGCAGGTGTCCTGCAATCAGATGTCATAGACTGTTTAGATTTGAATACAAGTGGATTTTAAAATAGCTTTCCGATGAAGCATACTTTAAAAAGCCAAGTGGTTTCTTTTCTTTGCTTTTTTTTTTTTTTTTGGCATGTGTTTTAAATACTGGAATTTACTTCCATTTGTGGCTGAGGGAAGGAAACTCAGCTCTAATTCCTAATACATGAGGATATGAGGACTCTCCTGGGAGTGTTCTCATCCTGAGAAAAGAAGGCGATCGAAGCAACAAGTTTTACGCGTCAGCGCATCCTTTAATAATTTGGAGGATGAAGTCGTTGTGCACACAGTAGGGTTTTACTCATTAGCTCTATCCCTTGTCCTTATGGTTTGTTTGGGGTTCTAGAAATGCTGTAAGATATTAGAGCCCACATGCCAGTGCTCTGGTCCCCACAGACAGAGAATAAGGTGAAAGAGGGATGAGGGGCATTTGCTCCATAATTACATTTTCTCCTCCTCCTCCTCCTGTCAATGCAGGGATGGGTTTCTTCACTTTGAAACTCCAGGGAACTTGGGATGGAGCTGTATTTAGAACCAGCGGTGGGAGCAAGAAAGAAATGAAAGATGCTCCTGGTACTTACAGAGACCTGTATGTGTGTGTTCGCAAGCTGGCCGCTGGGGACTGACTTCATTGAGAACTTTAGGGGACTCTGGGCTATCGGGTGACAATCAGGCCAGAGAAACGTAGGATAGATGGTTTCCTGCCACCTCAGAGTCAAATTCTACAGTACTAGTAAATCGTGTTCCAGAGGGAGAAGTAAAAGGAAACACTGCCAAAAACGTGTGAGTCCTGTACTAATCAGGAAACAGAATATGCTTCTCAGTAAGCAATTCCTGCTAACCCACTGAGGCGGGAGGATTGCTTGAGCCCAGGAGTTTGAGACCAGCCTGAACAATATAGTGAGACCCAATCTCAAAAACAGAAACAAAAACTTACTTGAAAGAGTAATGAACATCTACGCTCAGGCACATTACAGTAAAATTTTAGAATCAAAAGAAAAGCTTCCAGAAAGTGGAAAGCTGGTCACGGTACAAAGGGTTGGGAATCAGAATAACATCAAGCATCTGACAGCAACACTGGAATCTAGAATATAATGAAACAATGCCTTCAAAATTCTGGAATATAAAAAATAAAAAAACCCAAAAAACCCCCCATACTTTCTAACCCAGAATTCTATACCCAGCTAAACTATGAAAGTAGAATAAAGACATGTTCAGATATGCACGACATACAGCCCCTGTGGATTGCCTGTCCAACAGCTATTCCCCCAATTCCTTCTTTCCTATTGACAGAGACCCGTTCCCACAGTAGATGCTGTAGATGCTGTAAGTGCTGCATATTCGTTCTCCCACTCTTCCACATAGCTAGGATCAGCCATATGACCCAACTTCTGGCAAATGAAATTAGCTGGCTGCTACAGCCACCTGTAACCTAAACAGGGGACATCATCCTCCTTGGAATGAAAGTAGAGCAAAAGTATGAAAAGCAGTGGGTGTGATGGCTCATGCCTGTAATCCCAGCACTTTGGGAGGCCAAGACAGGAAGATCCCTTAAGGCCAGGAGTTTGAGACTAGCCTGGGCAACTTAGTGAGACCGCATCTCTACAAGAAATCTAAAAAATTTAAAAAAAAAACATTAGCCAAGAGTGGTGGTGCACGCTTGTAGTCCCAGCTACTTGGGAAGCTGAAACAGGAAGATCCATTGAGCCCAGGAGTTTGAGGTTACAGTGAGCTATGATCACCCCACTGTACTCCAGCCTGGGTCAGAGCAAGATCCTGTCTCTAAAAAAATAAAAATGAAAAAAAATGAAAAGTGCCTGGATCCTGATGACATCATTGAGCCACTAACCAAACATCTAGAGACTTAGAGATGAGATAATAATAGTAATGATAATAAGCCCATTTTTATTCCAGAATACTATTATTCATAGTTGAAAGCATCCTAACCAATACAGTTCTTTTGAGAGAACTCAAAAAATTCTCTTTTGTGTTCCTTTTTTCAGATGTGCTCCACCAGAATTAGCAAGTTTAACAAAAAAAGAAGATGTGGAAGAGAGAGGTAAAAGGAATTCTCAGGATAATGAGAGCAATCTATCCATACCGGAGCAAGAGGACGGAGGCCACGGCGGGGAATGTCTCAAGGGGAGAAAATATAAACTGGTAAATTCTGTGTCAGGCCATACTGAGAGAAATTTTATGGTTATATGAGAAATTTTGCAATTGAACTAATGACAGGCACATGGAAGACAAAGTAAATGGGGAAAAGGGGAATTATTATTATTTTTTGCTTAGATTTACCTTTTACTTTATTTTTTGATGCATTTGTACATATATATGGGGTACATGTGAAATTTTGTTACATACCTAGAAAAGGCAATTAGTAACTCAAGACAAAACCACGAAACCTTGTGAGAAAGGAAATGCAATCATCGTATACCATATGGTTTAGCTTTGAACAATATTTACATAGTCATAAAGAGGTGCCCACTGAATACTGATTTAGTATAAGTTGCAATCTAATTATGATGGGAGAACGGCGGGGGAGTAGGAGTGTGGGGGTGAGGGTGTCAGGAGTAGGAAGCATAAGCCAGTTAAATCTGCCTCCTGTGATAGGAAGTCAACAGATGACGTCTAAAATGGGAAAACATCAAAATACGGCAAAAGAGCATGTTATTAATAATATGAAAGTGAATACAAAAACCACCTAAATTTTAAAAAAGATTGTCTCTGGAGACTAGCATTTGAGCCTGAGAAAGGGTGGAGTGGGGGGACTTGTCTTTCCTTAGAAACTTTGGAGTACTACTTGAATTTTTTTAAAAAAATGTTTATGTTACTTATTAAATTAAAAAATTGTACAGAAACAAAGTTTCAACTATGCAAAAATATATGTGAAAATTAGTGTGCCTGCACAGAGATAAGCACTCTTACCAATTTCTTGTGCATCTTGTCTCTCTAGATAATGGCTATATATTATACACACATATATAATTATGTTATGCAAATGGAAACAACCTGTAAACATTGCACATATATTTTATTTACACACACATATCCTTCTGTACTTTGCATTTTCATATAACATATCTTGCAGATGTTTCAAACATCAGCACAACTAGATTTCCCTAACTTAAAAAAAATGACAAATGAGTATCCCATTGTATGAGTGTAAATTCTATTAATGGACATCGAGACCACGTCTGGTCTTTTGCAGAAAAAGCATGCAGCCACGAGTCTATGTGTACATTCACCTTTGTGTAAATGTTCATATATGTCTCTATTCCTAGACATGAATTCCTGGGGCACATGGCATATATGCTTAAAATTTTGATATATTTTTAAGTTTCTTTTCAAAGAAGTTGCACCATTTGTAGACCGACCGTAAATGTATGAATACTTGTTTCCTCATAAACACTGCCAATGTGTGTAACACCAAACTTAAAAAAATAAACTTTGCCAATATGATAAGTGAAAAATTGTTTCTCGTTGTTTTATTTTGCATTGAATTTGCTTTTCTTTAATTGGGAAGGATAACCACTCGTGCTTGCTGGAAATTTAGGAAAACAAGGAAGGCAGCGTTCATGCCCGTCATAGGCTCCTGTAACATCATGAAAGAATTTGAATGCCCTTCTTTTTATCGCTCCAGTCACAGCAGCAAAGCCTTACTCATATTCTAATTCTAACAAGACAAAAACTTTTCTTGTACCGGAATCGTGCTATTTCTAGAATGACGTAAAAAGAGGAAAATCACAGCCTGCAAAATAACAGGAACCAGAGAGAAATATGACCTTTAGTTAGGTCTTAAAATAGGCCTTAAAACAGTGGCGGATTGTGATTAATATTTCCAGAAACCAATCTGGTAAAGGCATAAATATCCAATAATAGCAAATGATTAAAGAAATCATCGGAGAAAATACTGTACAACTATTGAGAATTATGACTACGCAGATCCTTCATTCATTCTGAAAGAATTAGTGAGCACTTAGGGTGCTCTATTTAATGTTCTAGTCCAAGAGAGACCAAGAAGAAGAAGAAGAGTGTTGGGTCTCAAAGGACTCCAAGTGCAGGGAGGAATGAGATAGGTAAACAGTGAACATACAATGGGAAGCTTTCCCTAGAAGTTAGAGGCAAAATGTTGTGCAAGGACTAACTACATGTTAGGAACTCTGGTTAGTCTAGGGGAGACCAGGGTGAAGCTCTCCCAAAGGAAGCCACTTTGAGCTGAGATGTGGAGGATGAAGAGATCGGGCAGATAGGCAGGACATTTCACAGAGAGGAAATGGCAAGTGCTCTTAGGAGTCAGTGAATAGAAAGCAACTTGGGATGGGGGAAACCCAGGGTTCAGGTCAGGAAGGATGAGGGAGGAGGCTGGAAACACAAGTTGTTTTCATGGGGAAGCGATGACAACAGAGTGCAAGATGATACATACAGACTCCTCACAACTACATGAAGACATGGCAACATACGCTAACAAGGATCACAAGATATTTTGGGGAATTGTTAACTGTCTACGTTAATTATACTAATTAAGTATAACTGGTGTTATTGTATCAACACCAGGTCAATGTCATGTTCATCACATTTCCGTATAGAAAGATAGCAAGTGGCTTATTAAAATCTCCTCCTTGTAGAAGTGAACTGTAGACAATCCTACACATTTGTGACTTATGAATATGAAAGAAAGAAAAGTAAATTTTAATAGCATGCCCAGGAATAATACCTCCTCTAACATCTCATGCTTGTTAAGCCTGAGTGATTAAGCCAAAATAATTGAGACACATTTAGTTACTCGATGTTTAATGTTTCTTTTGCAATCCAGTTTCTTATTTTAAAATGTTGTTCAGAAAAAAGAAGTCACTGAATAGTAAAGGATGTGGAAAGCCAAGTAACGCAGAAGGAATTTAGAAAATTATTTGTGCCAGAGACGACAGAATATATATCATCTGTATCTGTTGTTTTAAATGCCATTTAAAAGGAAGTGGTGCAGATATTTAAAGCTTCTAAAGTTGTTTATTGCCAAGACAGGTTCTCATAAGAGGTATCTTCTTATCATGTGTAAAATGCTGGAGCTGGTCTTACACAACGGCTGTGAAGAATTTGCCTTCCAACTGAGTTCATCTTGATTGCCAAGCACAGGTTAGAATAAATAGTACCTAGGGCAGCATGAATACCTTTCCATTGGCATTAAATGCTTTAGCTTAAATGACCACTGGGCTTAGCAAAGAACTGAATACAGACAGTATTACCTAGCTTTAAACACATCTTTCATTGCTTAATTTTTATCTTGTAGGTAAAAAAATTTCTAGGAAATGAATTTTCAGTAAAATTAAGCTAGCTCTCTTGGCCACCTCCCCAGTCTTTCTATCCACATTACGTAAACGTGCACAAGAGTGTTGCCAAGAAAAGGGGGAAAAAAGAAATGGTCAGAGGAAATTACGAATTACAAAAGCTGAAAAGCATTGTTACCCTCTTTTAGAAATGGCTGTTTCCTATTAAATTTCATTATTTCCCACAGCAGCTTGCAAAGTAAAGGTGTTGTTTACTAAATGGGAGTGGCTTCTAAATAAAACCACAGCGTTTATTTAATCCCAGCTGGGAATGTTGGGAAAGAATTGCTGAGGCTGGTGGGGTCAGATCTTTGCCAGGACAAAGAAGCCATCTCTCAGCGACTCATGTAAGACACATATCGAATCCAATCCTTCTTGCATGTGAGACACTTTCAGTGATTGATCTGACAAGGCACCCCCATATTTGGCATGTTTCTTTCAGAGAGGACAAAGGTCAGGACTTCCAGGTGACCAACTTCCTTCATCAGCAACATTAGCTGACATGCTCCAAGAGTCTCCTTCCCAAGGTGCAGAAGATTTACATGAGGGGAAACACACTAGGATAAGGTTTGAATATGCCCCCATCTGGTGGGTTCCATGCAAGGATTTGTCTCATTGAGGATGAAACTCCACCATCTTGCAAGTCTGTTTCAAATGTACCTCTTCGAGAAGCCTACCCTACCACATTATTTTGAATTGTGACTCATCTTCCCACTACTAACCTCTTAACCCTGCTTGATTTTTATTTTTTAATGTATAAATCTTAAGTGTACAGGTCAATGAACTTACATATGTGTACACTCATAACCACCACCCATAACAAAATATAGAACTTTGGCCAGGCGCAATGACTCACGCCTGCAATCCTAGCACTTTGGGAGGCCAAGGTGAGAGGATTGTTTGAGCTCAGGGATTCGAGACCAGACTGAGCAATAGCAAGACCCCATCTCTGCTAAAATTAGAAAAATGAGCCGAACGTCATGGTGAGCGCCTGTAGTCCCAGCTATTCGGGAGGCTGTGGCGGGAGGATCTCTTGAGTCCCAGAGTGTGAGGTTGCAGTGAACTACGATGACACCACCACTGTGCTGCACCCTGGGTGACAGAGTGACACCCTGATTCCAAGAAAAAAAAAGACCCCCTCCTCACTCCCCCCCTTAAAAAATATAGAACTTTTATAACAGCCCGGAAGCTACCTCCTTGCCAGTCAGCAGTCAGCCCTGTTCTATTTTTTCAAAGCATTTGTCACCTTTTAAGAAGCAATTTGACTGTTCTAGTTGCTTGGATACATCAGCAAACAGGTGCCAGATACATAGTAGGCACTCAAATATTTGTCCAATGAATGAATCTTTGAAATAATGCCTGTCATGCCCCACGTTCACCCCTCCCTCCAGTGTGGCCTGTAAGAGCAGAGGGAGACCTAGCTTGAAATCTTTGGTGTCTACACAGCGGTGTTAAATGCAGCCATTGGAGTAGTGCTGATCAGATCTAGGTACAGGTGTGGATTGGATGTGTCCTAGTGTAATCTCTTCTATGCAACAGATTCAGCACTGGATAGTGGATCTGTAAGAACGGGATCCCTCCTTTAATCCAGAGTCCTCTCTTGACTCCTAGATTTGCGGGCATTTGTCCCCTACGGGTGGAGCCCTCCTGAGGGGCTTTCCTCCTGAGGACTGCGCTGTTCCTAGCATGCCATCACCCAGTCTTGAGAACGGGGCTCATCTTCCACACTCCACTCTGACCGTCAGCAGCAGGTTCTGCCACCCCGTGCCCCGCCGTTTCTCCCCCAGGCATCCGTGAATCTCTCCTTCTCCTGTCCACCTCCACTCGTGACCCCTTCCGGCCCACTTTATGTTGCTGTACTAGCCTCTCAAGTGACACTCCCATCTTCAGGCTTACGTTTCTCTAGACTGTCCCCATTGTTTTCCCTAAAACACAACCTTGATCGTGTCACTGCTGTGATCGTAAACTTTCAATGGCTCACAGGTGCTACCAAAAAGAAGTTGAAACTTCTTAGCCTGGCATTCAGGGCTTCTGGGTCCCCATCCCCTCCTCCCCAGCCCCACGCATTCCCACTGCACCGCCAACAGACAGGCCTACTGCAGTGTCACTAAGCAGGCCCCATGTTCTCTTGCCTCTCTGCCTTTGCTCTGCTGCTAGGTCCAGAAAATAAGTGCTAGAAGGAACCCTTTGAGATCATCTGGTCCAATCTCATTTTACAGATAACTGAGGCCCAGAGAGGTTAAATGACTGCCCAGCACCGCCTAGTTCGAGATCAGGCGTGACTAATGAAAAGGAATCCTGGGGCGCCCTTGGGTCTAACAATATGAGACAGGGCCGGGCGCGGTGGCTCACGCCTGTAATCCTAGCACTCTGGGAGGCCGAGGCGGGCGGATTGTTTGAGCTCAGGAGTTCAAGACCAGCCTGAGCAAGAGCGAGACCCCGTCTCTACCAAAAATAGAAAGAAATTAATTGGACAACTAAAAATATGTAGAAAAAAAAAATTAGCCGGGCATGGTGGCACATGCCTGTAGTCCCAGCTACTTGGGAGGCTGAGGCAGTAGGATTGCTTGAGCCCAGGAGTTTGAGGTTGCAGTGAGCTAGGCTGAGGCCATGGCAATCTAGCCCAGACAACAGAGCGAGACTCTGTCTCAAAAAAACAAAAAACAAAAAACAAAAAAACAATATGAGACAGGATCCAGTCAGTAGGTCACCAGGTGAATGCTGAATACTGCATACCGTCTCCACACAACTCTGATCCCTAAAACTGCAGATCTTTGAGTCCCGCCTCAAGCATGGCCTCCTCCAGGAAGCCCCCCTTGACACCCCAATCCGAGAGTCTCTCAGGGCAATGATGTGAGCCTTGTAGGTGGCTAGGTATTTGTCTAGGATATCTCCCCTACTGCATTGTACGCAAACTCTTTGATTCTTCTTTGACATCCCTCCATTCTTACCCAACTCCGTCCATAGTAGGTGAGCAGTAAAATCTACCGAATGGAGAGTCAGAGGGTGGGAGGAGTATAACACGTGCATATACTGCCAGGGAGGCGCGAGTCACAGGACCAAACACCAGCCAGCAAAGATGCAAAATTTCCAGAAAAGTCCAAAATTTCCAACAACACTGCGTGGTTCACGTGCTGCCACTTAACGCTTTTCCACCGCAAACGCAAAAAACGTGGGAGAGATTGGTCTCAGCAAAAAACCTGCTTGCTGCAATTACAGGATAAGTTTCTGGAAGTCCTTAGGTGCTGTCTCTTCCTTTGCCCTCTGCGAGGCGAACCGTGATGCGCACTCGGTGACCGGTACCAAAACGTGACTTGGCATCGACAGGACACAGCTCCCCTTACCGAGGGAGTTCAGGTTCCGGGCGTGCCTTGGCCCCATCAGCTTTCCGGGCTGGCTTGGTCACCGACCCCGGACTGCAGCCAAGCTGACCGAGGGCGGCGGGAAAGTGACGCGGGGCTGGTGGGGCGGGGTGGCGAGTGCGGCTCCCGGAGAGGAGGGAGCACCTGGGGAGCCTAGAGCGGCCGCAGCAGCAGGGTCGCAGGCAGGGCGAGGCTGGGGGCGCGCTCGGGGCCCCGCCGAGGCTGCCTGCCTGCCTCCAGGGCGCGCGGAGGGCGCGGAGCTGGACCTGGGCGGTGTCGGCGCGCTCTGGGGCTGGCTGTCCCGCTCCTCTCCGCCCCCGGGAGGGACAGAGGGAAGGCAGACGGCCGGGCCCGCCCCCAGCCCCTGTCCCAGCCGCGCGCGGCGGCAGCGGCTGCTGGAGGGAGACTAGGGGCACCTCCCCGGAGCTGAGAAACCAGTTTGGCCGGTTCCGCCGAGCGGAGAGAAAAGGGCGGCCGCAGAGGAAGGGCGCACGGACGCGGGGCGGAGGAGGGCGGGGAGCCATTGGCGAGCCGCGAGAGCCGGAGGAGCCGCCGCCAACTGGACACGCTTCCCGGGGCCCCCGGCCAGCCCCTGTGCGCCATGAAGCGCTAGCGCAGCGGCCAGGGCTCGGGCCGGGCGGGCGGCGGCGGCCAGGTGCGCAGCGAGCGCTCGGAGAGGCGCTCACCTGGCGGATGCCCCAGCCGGGGCCCAGCGGGCGCCAGGTAAGGAGGGGCGCGGCGCCGGGGTCCCCCGATGTCCCCAACCCTGCGGGCCCCCTGGCCGCCCTGGGCCGGCGCACTCCGGGGATCGGGGATGCGGTGGCAGCTGCTGTCGGCGCCCTCGGGTTCCCGATCCCGCACGGGTGGGATTTGGGTGAGGGTGCTGGGAGCCCCCGCAGCCTCGGGGACGCCGAGGCACGGCTAGCCGGGTGGGCAGCGCTGTCGAGAGGTCCATGGGGTTCTCTCCTGCCTGGAGAAGAGAACTCGCGGGAGGCGTTTGGGTTCCTCGCTCGTTTGCAACACACATGTCGGGGTTCAGCTCCGAGGGTCAAGCCAGGCAGGGCTGGAGGCTTCTTGGGGAGTGCCGCCGGCTTCCCTGCGGTGGCCACCGCCCCCACCCCGTACCTCCGGGAGTCCCCAGTGGTCCCATTCCGCTGGGGTGCTCTGTAAGCCAGTGTGTGCGAAAAACGCATGGAGACTGAACGTATCTGGCCGCGGCAGCACCTGCATAGAGGGATGGAGGGGGTGAGATCCGTCACTGCTCGCGCTGCAGCGCGGGTACCCCAGTCCCCGGACATCATCTGTGCGCTTTAACGAGGGATGAGGGGCGGTGATGGGGAAGAGGGACACTTTTTCCGGTGACTTGCGGGGTCGCGTCTGCCAGCTCCATGGCACTGCCACAGGCCATCTGCGTTCCTCACCAGTTTGATGCCCAGTACGGTCACCTCTCTGCGTGCAAGCGGAGGGGCAATTTGTTGCGGGAGTGAGGGGTGGGGAGATGTTGCAGGGAGTGGTGAGTGCTTTAACTGCTGATGTCTTTAACTCTCCTCCCCAAAGTGAAAGAAAAGTCTTGCAGTGTCCGCGAAAGTTCTCCAAGGGAGGTGTGGTCCCGGCCGGGCGGCTCCAACCGCAGATCCGTGACAGCTGTAGGGGGGAGGACGAGGGTGCAGGGAGGGTGCAAAACGGGGGAGGGGAGCTGACACTCAAAAGTAAAGGGGACCCGGGTCGCATTTTCGCCCAGTGAGTCCCCCCTCAAGCCCACCCGACCCCCTCGGCCTGCACGCGCCGCCCCAGGCGGGCTCCCAGCCTTCTCCGGTAGCTCTAGCTCGGACTCTGCAGAGTTCCCCTCCCGGAAACTGGCCGCCCTTTGGCTGAGAGAAGATTCGCTCCCATCTTCCTGGTTGCGTGGCCTTCAGAATTCTGCCCCCACCCCTGGGAAATTAAACAAAGCAACACTAGTGAAATATTTGGAGACCACTGGGCGCGTGGTAGGTTATTGGCGAAGGTTAACTGCTTTTAGGATCAAAAGCTAAAAAGTGATGTGTGATAAAGTCCCCAGGGATGGCGAATACAGGCGCACATAAAAAGGGGAGACAACACAAAATATGAAATAGAAGCTCTACTTTTTTCATCGTCTAAGGAGTACGTTTGTGTTAGGCCTAAGATAGCATTCATTAACTCTGGGCCTATTGTTGAAGGCCTTATTAAACCCTGTTATAAATGCATACACTGTGCAAAAGATGATTAATGGCTATTAGCTGATTACCTTCTGGGGGAGAAGTCATGCTTGCCTGCAATTACTCCTCTGAATTCTCTTGATGATTTTCATTATGTAGTGGAGGTTTCCTTGTTCTAATTTTGGGTAAGAAGCTTTAACCATTTTGTTCATTTGTCATTTTCTAGTGGTTGTAATTTGGTAATTTTTAGTGATTCCTTGTGTTGGTTATTAAGGGGCATAAAAGACTCATGTGTCTTAAGACTGGGCAACACAAATGCCACCTGTGTGAGCCCAGCTCTGGCTACTTCCAGGCTTTCCTTTGGATTTAAGGAAAATACACGGCTGCCCGCACTTGTTGCTACTTAGTGATAGGGCTGGGAGAGGTTTTGTGAGTTTGTTTGTTTGTTTTTTAATGGAGACTTTAAAATAATGATTTGGCAAAGCAAATGGCTTAACAAAAAAGTCTTCAGGTAGAGGGCAAGTTCAGGACTGGTCCCATGTTTAGCCTGGTGTTCCGTCTCCGGGATCTTAGCACGGATGGAGGCACTGTCAGATTTGGCCGTAGAACGGTTTCTTCCCTTTCTTCCTTTCATCCTCTCATCTATTTTTCCCTCTTTCTTTCTCTTCCTTTTAAAGCAAGCAGTACTGGAAAACATATGGATTTAGATGCCTACAAATGTCAGTTCTTTTACTAATTTTGTAGTCTTACATGAATTTTAAAATTTTCTGAACCTCAGTTTGTTTATGTGTGTGGGGCTAGGGGGAGATATTATCAGCTTCTTTGGATTTTTGAGAAAATTAAATGAGAGAACATGTGAATGTCCCTTATATATAATAGGTGTTTGTTGTTTTCTTATTTTCTTTATTAGGCTGACATTTTAAAATAAAAGTATGATGTCCAGGTATATGGTGTATTTTTAATATTTTATTGCCTTACAAGTTTCATTTTAGTTTTTCATAAGCGACATTCATGGAATGCAGGTGGTCCTTATAACTCATTGTGGAGAGATTTGCATTTGCTAGTTACCTTTGCTCTTTAGTTTCAGTCATTGTAAAAGAGGCCTATGCACTTATGAATGCAGGGAAACTTGCTCTTTAGGTACTAGAACAAGTTTTATTGGGCCCACTGTTGTCCCGTGCCTTTAATGTTTCTTAAGCACCTAATTTTAGAATTTGTATACTTGCTTCTACATTAGTCTCCTGGGAATTTTTCTTTGTAGTGTCTTTAGATATTTAAAGTGAGTTTTCAGGTCTGTTTGTAGCATCATTCAGTTAGATTGATTGTATTCATACCTGTAGGTCTTTTATTACTTACTGAGTAAAAATTAATTTGCTGCCAGAAGCATTTTTTTTGTTGTTATGTTTTGTTATTTGAGACAGAGTCTCACTCTGTTGCATTGGCTGGAGTACAGTGGCATCATAACTGCTCACTGCAACCTCCAACTCCTGGGCTCAAGTGATCGTCTTGCCTCAGCCTCCCAAGTAGCTGGGACCACAGGCATTGACCACCACACCTGGCTAATTTTTCTAATTTTTGTAGAGCTGGGGCTCTTGCTCAGGCTGGTCTCAAACTCCTGGGCTCAAACAATCCTCCCACCTCGCCGTCCCAAAGTGCTAGGATTCTAGGCGTGAGCCACCATGCCCAGCCCAGAAGAGTGTTAATAACAAAAAGACAGCTTATTTTCTTCATTCTGTTACCCAAGTTATTCCTGAGTCCTCATCCTGGTGCCCAGCTAAAAATAATACCCAAATATAAAATCTTTTGAACTCTTTTGTCACTGAAGACCTGATATTATCGACGAGACTCCAGAAAGCATATATCTGTGTGTGTGTGTATATGTATATATCTCAGTCTTGTTTCTCATTTTTACTCTTAGAAAACAAAGAACTTTTTATCATCTAAATCCTTGGGACAGATTAGTCCTTTTCCTGATACTTCTAAACACATTGCACTTTTAAATAAATTGTCCCCCAAACCATCCACAATGGGAGCTACGTTTGGTAACTGATCCCTGTGAGCAGAGTCCAGAGGCAGCAGGAAAGTAGAGGTTGCTAGCCTTCGGAGTCCTTTGACCCGGGGGGATGCAGGCCTTGCTGCTTCCTCGCTGTATAACCTCGGGCAAGTTATAAATCTTTCTAGGCTTCAGTTTCCTCATCTGTAAGTGGGATAACCATAGCACTAACTCACAAGGTTGTGTGATGAGTTCCAAATGAGATCTTTCAAGCAGAGGGCTTAGCGGGAGCTAAGGTAGTCATTAATACTGTTGTTGCTGTCGCTCAGTAAATATTCACTCATGCAGCCATTGCCTTCCTCCTGGGCTATATGGAAATGGAAATCCCCCTACACGTTGGTATTTACTTAGCAAACGTTGCCCGGTTGCACCAGCACCTGGCTCCCCAGAGTAGGGATGATGTTCTAAACCTCCAAATCCACACTGTTGTTATGGAGCGCAGGTGGCTGAGAGGACCAGGGTGCTAGGTGATCTCTTACCTCGCTGTTGCCTCACCTGGGTGCTACCCCTTCCTGAGCAGCGGGAGCCCGTGGACACGCTGAACACTCCTGTGCCTCCTTCACCCCTCAGTTCAGTCGGTCTCTCCTCATCCTCCGTACTCCTGTTTTGTATTTAATTACTATTCTGTTCAACACTCGGGAGCTTCTGAACCTGTGGGCCTTTCGGAAGGATCTCGGTGTGGTTTTCTTAGTTGTGGAGCCTGAGAAGATACTACTTCCGACAGAACCTTGATGCAGCCTATTCATTTATTCATCTTCAAGCCATGCTGGGGGGTGGGGGGTGGCGGGTTATTTCTCTGCTTCGCAGAAGCCTACGAGATTCACAGAGGACCCGAGTTGGGTTTGTTCTTCCTTGGTAAGAAAATAGATTAGGCTTTTTCTCTCTTCCTGCGGTGGACATCGGCCCCCTCTGCATGGAGGGATGGTTACCTTAGGCCCCGGAGGACAGCCCAGGCCTCTTTCAGCATTGCAGGAAGGTCTGTGTTCATTTTCAGTCTCTAAGTCTGGTGGATTTGCACTTAATGGGTGAGAGATGGGAAGCAGTGGAGGGGCTCTCAGTCGGGCACCCTGGGGAGAGGGTCACCCCTGTTCCAGGGCACCCTTCAGTGGTGAGGGCCACCCCCAGCATGACGGAGAAGCTGGGTGCTTCCGCATTGTGTGCCTGTGCAGCCTGACCTTTGGCTAGTTGCTTCGGTCTTTATTTACAGGGCTGTCATTTATGGCTTTGTTTCTTTGCTGAGTGGCTTTTGTTCCACCAGAGTTGGGGTTTGTTTGATTTAGGGCAGGTGGTGTTTGAAATTAGTTTTCTAGCCTTTACTTGAGCTAGTAAATCCTCGTTGGAACCCCTCTGGTACCAAACACTGCCCTCACATGGTATCCAAACATACACGCTTGCTGTTTAGAGAAGTTTCTGTGAGTTGGATGCACTATTTATTTTATAAAGTATAGTGTGACTTGTACACAAATCTTTAATTTATCTTCTTGGAACTCAGTGAACTACAGAGATGATCCTCTGAGATCTCTGTGCATGTCTGTAGATCCAGCAGAAACACTTAACATTGTCTGCAAGAAAATAGATAACCATTTGACTTGGGTGGTTTAACTATTCACTCACGTGGAGAGATGGGTCAGGTTTTATACATTTTATGCTGGAAAATGACAGCCCTATCTTTATGTTGGAAAATTAATGTGGGTCCTCTAAGTCAAGCATTGCCAGCTGTTGTATTAACCTCCAGAATTTTCGATTCAACAAGGAAATGAAGTATGTGGGTTTCATCAGACTACCGAGATTGTGAGAATTAAGGGAAAATCATCTCTGCTCTGTTTTTGGTACCTAAGTATAACTTTGGGGGAAGGGGAGGTTCCTCATGACCCACCTTCTTAGTGCAGGAATTTATTTGATGGGAGTTTTATTAAAAATGTGATAAAATATGCATAACATAAAATTTGCCATTTTAAGCATCTTTAAATGTACATACAATTCAGTAGCATTAAGCATATTCACACTATTGTGCAACCATCAGCACCATCCATCTCTAGGATTTTCTCATTATCCCAAACAAACTCTGTGTCCATTAAACAGTAACTCGTCATTTCTCCCTATTCCCCAGCCCCTCATAACCTCTATTCTGCTGTCTCTCTTCATGAGTTTGACTGTTCCAAGGTACCCCATGTTAAGTGAAATCACACACTATTCACATTTATGACTGGCTTATTTCGCTTAGCATAATGCCCTCACGGTTCATGCACGTTGCAGCATGTATCAATTTCCTTCCTTTTTAGGGCTGAATAATATTCCATTGTATGCATGTACCACATTTTGTTTATCCATTTACCCGGGGATGCACATTCCTGTCGGTCCCCCTCTGGCTTTGTGAATAGTGCTGCGGTGGACCCGGGCGTACAGGGTCATGTGAGTTTTGAGCTCTTACTCAGTTTGGTAAAATGTATCTTTCATAAATTAGGTGGGCAGGACCATGGATTTAACACCACGATTTCCTCCAAAACAACTTGGAGACGAGAATGCAGGGAATGGCAGGGAGAATGGTTGTGTAGATGACACACCAGAGCTACATGCTTCTCCTTTTCACCGGCAGCTGCTTGGACTGAGCCGGTGGTCCTTTGTCCTTCCGTCACCCAACCGGCCCATGCTGTGGTTGCGCTGCCCTGTGCGACGGTGGGTATAAAAGCTCAGGAGACCAGCCCCGCCACCATCCGGCAGTCTCTGCAGACCAGAACTGCCTTCCAAAAATGCCATTCCATAATAGAGCAAAAAATCCTTAACTTTCTTCCAGAATTGATTTGAATTAAAAAAAAAAAAAATGTGGTAAGAGGAGAGAGAATGTGAGGAAAACTGACATTTAAATATTTCAAACATCTAAGACTTAAATGTCAGAGTGTTTTTCCCCTTAGGGTAGAATCAAAAGTAGCTCCAAGGCAAAAGGTCAGTTATGGAGTGTAGCAGGGCAGAGTTATCAGATGTTGCATCTCTATAGTAATCTGCTTATGTATGTCACAGTGTAAAAGCCAGAGCCTTTATGTAATGATTAGATGTCAGACTGTCTAACTATAGACATCTTAATCTATAGTTTCTAGAAGAACAATAGAATCTCATGAGTTTATACTCATACTGTGCCCTGCAAATTAGCCAGATTAGAACTTGCATGTTTAAAAAGCAGGTTGTATTTTTTTTTTAAGTTAAAAAAATCAACAAACCCCAAACACTGCCATCCCTAGGTGTCTTTCCACTTTTCTATCTCGTGCCAACCACAGCCACAAAAAGGATATTGAGGGTACCGTGCCTAATCTTGGAGATTTGATACTTTGTCTACCTCAACTCGATGAAGATCATTCAGGGTTTTGTCATCAGGCTTATGCCTCTCCTCCCCCTCTTTTCGCATAGAGAACTGGGGTGAAAATCCTCAGAGGTCGATTTGAGACCCTCAGGCTGTGAGTGGGACCAGGAGTAGCAGCTAACATGTCCTGGATCTTTGAGGTCACTGGGACCAAGGAATGGGAGGGCAAGGGGGCAAGTTGCATTGTAAATAGAGCAGCTGATGGAGTCTTCTTGAGAAGGTTACCTTTGAGCAAAGGTGGGAGGAGAGGGCAGCTCAGAAAGCTCTGGGGGGAAAGAGTGTCCCAAGCAGAGGGGACAGAAAACTGGGTGCAGAGGCCCTAAGGTGAGAGTGCTGGGCTTGTCTGGCCGTTCCCCAGTGAGTGAGTGGGGAAGGAAGGGGAGAGGGGATGGTGAGAGCAGAGAAGTAGGGCAGCCAGGTCTTGTGGGTCTTCCAGGCTGTGCAAGGACTTTGGCTTTGACTTGTGTGCGAAGCAGGGGGTCAGCACAGAACATCGCTCCTTAGAGTGGTGTGATGTGACTCGGGTCCTTCTGGTTGCTGTGTGAAGACCAGGCCTGGCGGAGGCTCCTAGGAGGGAGACCAGATGGGAGGAGGCTTAGCCAGGCAAGCTAAGGTGGAAGCTTCCCCCAGGGTGGTCGCTGTGGGGCTGAGATGTCAGATTCTGAAGAGAGAATGGGAGTAGATAGGTACATAGACTTAGATGTGATTTTTATTCTGATAGACTGTAAAGGCAACAGGACTTCTGGACAGATTGTACATGGGGGTGTGTGTGTGTATGAGAGAAAAGGAGGGGGAGAAAGAGAGTAGAGCCTGAGATAACTTTCTTGGCAGAACCTGGGTAGCAAAAGGAAATCTGAGTTCAGAATGCTGTAAATTCCCTGGGCTGTGTTCAGATCACTTACAATAGGTTATGAAGAGGCTCTTCAGAAACACACATACCTTATAAGGCTTTGCTTCAGAGCACTTGACTGTGTTTATCAGTGTTTCTTCCTACTTTGGTGGTGGTGGTAGGGTTGTTGGAAGAAGGAAATGGCTTTTGGGAAGTGGAGGCCTCTTTTTTTTTTTAAATTGGCAGGAGGATGCTGTGTAATTCACGGGCCGCCCAGCTCCCTCCGCAACCCTTCTGCTGCTTGTCTGATTGGGAGGACAAGTTCTTCCCAGCCCTGCCCCATCTCCACACGTACCATTTTTTGTTTTTAACAACTTTATTGAGATATAATCAATGTACCATACAATTCATCCTTTTACAGTATACAATTCACTGGGTTTTAGTGTATTTACAGAACCACGTAACCGTCACCACAATCTATGTTAAAACCTTTTCATCACCCCAAAAAGAAATCCTGTAACCTTTACCTGTTTCTCATTTATTCCCTTGTCCCCAAAGACCCTGGCAACCTCTAATCTACTTTTTGTCTCTATGGGTTTGCCGATTCTGGACATTGCCTATAAATGCAATCACACGGTACGTGGTCTTTTGCGATTGACTCTTTGCACTTAGCAGAATGTTTTCAAGGTTCATCCACGGTTGTAGCATTTGTCAATACTTAATTTCTTTTTTTTTTTTTTTTTTTTTTTTGAGACAGAGTCTCACTCTTTTTCCCGGGCTAGAGTGAGTGCCCTGGCATCAGCCTAGCTCACAGCAACCTCAAACTCCTGGGCTCAAGCGATCCTCCTGCCTCAGCCTCCCGAGTAGCTGGGACTACAGGCATGCGCCACCATGCCTGGCTAATTTCTCTATATATTTTTAGTTGTCCAATTAATTTCTTTCTATTTTTAGTAGGGACAGGGTCTCGCTCTTGCTCAGGCTGGTCTCGAACTCCTGAGCTCAAACAATCCGCCCGCCTCGGCCTCCCAGAGAGCTAGGATTATAGGCGTGAGCCACCGCGCCCGGCAATACTTAATTTCTTTATGTTGCCAAATACACTTGTTGTTTTTGTGCATGATGCATTCTTGAAAAACACAGGAAATGGCAATGCGTGCTAGTTGCAAATACGCGGATTTACCTGTTATAAAGGGATAGTTTGTGCCCAGAGTTAAAAATGTGTGTGTGCATTTGTTCACCCGCACAATTGAATACAAAGTCCACACTGACTCTGAAGATGAGGGGCTTTCTGGTAGCCTAATGATTTTCTTTCATTCAGTGGTTCAACAATTACTCACTAAACACCTACTATATTCCAGGACTGGTGCCAGGTGCTGGTGGTAAATTCAGGGATGGACAGAACAGACGTGGCCTTGGCCTTCCCCGCGTGGAGCTTACAGGGTTGTTGGGGGTGGGGTGAGAGGAATAGATATTGAACAAAAGAGACATGAAACAAATTGATATTAGATTACAATCTGTGATAAGGACCTTAAAGGAAAATAAGATATTCCTAAGAGAATGAGGGTCTACATTAAAATGGCCTGGGTGGACCCCAAATATCCATTGATAGATTAATGAATAAACAAAAGGTGGCATATCCATACAATGGAATATTTGTCAGGCCTAAAAAGAAAGGAAATTTTAATACATGCTGCATGAGGGAAACTGGAAGACATTTTCCTAAATAAGCCAGACACAAAAGGACAAGTATTGTATGATTCTACTTATATGAAGTATCCAGAATAGTCAAATTCACAGAGACAGAAAGTTGAACAGGTGTTACCAGGGGCTAGGGTCAGAGGGATGGGGAGTTATTATTGAATTTCGGTTTGGGATGACGAACAGTTTCTGGAGATGGGTGGTGACGTTTGTACAACCATGTGAATCCACTTAATGTCACTGAACTGTACACTTAAACGTTGTTAAAATGGTAAATTTTATGTTTTGTATGTTTTACTACAATTTTTAAAAAATGGCCCATGAGGATCTCTTAGAGGAGGTTGTGGTTGAGACCTAAAGGATGAGAAGGCAGTAGTCAGGGAAAGAGTGGTCCAGTCAATGGGAACAGCATGTGCAAAGGCCCTGAGGTGGGTGAGAGCTTAGTGCTGTGTTCTAGGTACAGAGAGAGGCCAGAACAATGGGGGTGACATGATGCTAGGGCTGAGAAGCATGGGATGAGGGAGGTAGGCACCAAGCTGTAGAGAACCTGATAGGAAGCCATTGATATATCTGTAAGCAGTGGAGTGATGTGATTTGATTTCTGGTTTCAGTTGATAATCCAGAGTACAATATGGAGAATGGGTTGGGTGTCCACGAGAGGATGGGGGCTTGGGCCTGGGTGACAGGAGTGGGGCTGAGGAGAAGTGGAGGGCAGGAGTGCACTTCAGGAGGGGAATCTTGGTCTTAGTGATGAATTTGATTTGAGGACCTAAAAAGTGTCAGATGATTCTCAGATTTCTAACATAAGCAACTAAAGATGATGGTGTCACTCAAACAGGGGAGTAGGTTTGGATGATGGAAGAACTTAGTTTTGGTCGTGTTTAGTTCGAATTGCTGGGACATCTGGGCACAGCCAGAGGTCAAGCTTTGGTAGATTAGGAAGTCTGGCCTGTAGACACATAACTTTGGGCCCAAATTGGGAGTGTGGAGTTGGGTTTGAGGAGTTCCCCGGGGACACTGGAAAAACTTATGAAACCAATGCTTTCTATTGTTGGTGTCAACCTTTTAGTTTTGACTAATTTTTGTAACATAATATATTCAACCACTTTTTGAGCAACAAAGTATGTAAATTTGAGCAAAAGAGCACTTGTGCAAATGCACAAGCCCTGCTTTGCTGACAAAGATTAAGGGCAGGGTGGTGATGCAGGGTTGTCTAGTAGATAGGACCACTGTACATGGCTCTAAGTGTTTCTCAGATGCGGGAAAAGGCCGCTTTGTCATGGGAACTTACCAAAGTCAAGGAATTTCTCATGGAAAAGAGAGTATTTAAATTGGCTCGTGTGGCCTGACCTAAAAGCCAAATCACTGCCCAATAATGTGTATAGGGTAATATAACAAAACGGCGCTGCCTGTTTGCAAAGTACTGTACTTCCACATGTTGGATAACATTTACCCACCCAGGCCTGTGGTGTATGAATTTACTGGTCTCTTTTTGCAAGCACGGGAACTATTACTTGCCTGAGGTTTCAGAACTAGTAATTGACAAAACCAGAAATTGCACTGAGGTTTCTAGACTCCCAAGGTGGGGGCTCTTTCCAGGACCTCACAGCTGAAGGTTGGAAAATTGGTCTAAATCCAGGGCGCAGTGGCTCACGCCTGTAATCCTAGCTCTCTGGGAGGCTGAGGTGGGCGGATTGTTTGAGCTCAGGAGTTCGAAACCAGTCTGAGCAAGAGCGAGACCCCATCTCTACTAAAATTAGAAAGAAATTAATTGGACAACTAAAAATATATAGAAAAAAAAAATTAACCGGGCATGGTGGCGCATGCCTGTAGTCCCAGCTACTGGGAGGCTGAGGCAGGAAGATCGCTTGAGCCCAGGAGTGTGAGATTGCTGTGAGCTAGGCTGATGCCACAGCACTCACTCTAGCCTGGGGAAAAGAGTGAGACTCTGTCTCAAAAAAAAAAATTGGTCTAAATCACCCAGAGACAGGGTTGCCAGATCTAGCAGATAAAAATACACAGTTCAATTGGAATCTCAGATAAACAATGAATAATTTTTTTAGTATAAGTATGTCCTATGTGGTATTTGGAACTGACTTATTAAAAATTATGTGTTGTTTATCTAAAAGTCAAATTTAACTGCATGTCCTGTATTTTATCTGGCAACTCCACCCAGGAATGTTCTTTCAGAACACAAAACTGTCTGTAATTTGGGGACTCTCTGTATATTCAAGCTCCTTATAAAAACTCTTGCATTTTCTAAGCATTTTGTTTTATTTGGGGGAGGGGATGAGAGGATGATCGATGTCCTCCCTGCCCCCCATCTTTCAAAATGGCTGTGTTGTGATGTTGTCCAGTCTTTAATGAATATCTGTGATTTGCGTTGTAATAAGCAGTGTTGGGCAGCAGGCCTCAGGCAGGCTCAGGAGATGTCCCCTCTGGTAAGTCTTGTTTGACCTTGGCTAAGGACATTAATTCTTTACATTTTTACATCACTTCATAATTTTAAAATCTTCTCATTTGCAGGTTGGCAGGCCAGGCATTAGCCCCATGGAACAGAGGAGAAACCCAGGGGGAAGCAGGGTTTGAGGGTGTGGGCAGGCACAGTAACCGGGTTAGGACTCTTCTTTCCTAACTTTCAGTTCAGGGGTTAGCGGTTACTTTTCTAAGCTCAAGTTTCTTCATGCTTCACTTGATGGACCTGATGTTTTATAGGATACCTTACCATTGTAATTCCCTGACTCTTTCCGGTCTCATTTGTCCTAAGTTTCCAATTTTTCACATTTATAGTTTGTAAATAATGTCAAGCATTGTGGGTTTAGATGACAATGAAACATAATGCATTTCTGATAGGTTCTGTTTTGTTCATTCCATATTCCTTTTTATATAGTACTGTTATGTCTACACAGTGGATACCGTAGATCCTTTTAGAAGGTTTATAAACTTTGAAATGAGACCTTCTTAAAGGTTGTTTTCTCTATTTTGAAAGATGTTAAATCCTCAGGAAAAATACCAACATTCATGTACCTAACCATTGAGGCTCAACAAACTTTAGAGTATTTTTAAACGAAGAGACTTTCTTAAAGTTAAAAACAGTAAAGGTGAGCAATCAATAAGACTCTAAAAACAGTTTTGACAAAGAAGCTCATGATAAGGACCGAACCAAAATGGCGAGAAGAAATGGCAGAGTGGATCCCGTTCCACCTGCCTTCAGCGTTTTAGATGCAACTCTTCTGCCCATTTTTTTTTTTTGATCAGATGAAGTATGTCATCTGTTGGGTTCTTTTGTGTATGTCATAAGGAAATCATAAAATGGCTTTAATTGCACTTGGCATAGGACTAAAGGTATATAAAGATTGGCAACCATTGTGAGAACTAAATAAAGTACATTTTATTTGCCGATAAAATACTGTTCGCCACATAGTCTCAGGCATTATGTGATGATTTCCAGTCCAGAATAGCCTTAGAATTTAATATTACAAAGTTTGTCTTCAAAATTTTATATTCGAATAATTATTTTAAAATCTTTTAAATATTTGTATTATAACATCCTGTGCGACAGTCTTTGTATACTCTAGAATTTGTCTAAGCTGTAAGTTATTAGCATTCGTTTTTCTGTTCCACCATGTTCAAAGTCAATATTATCCTTTATATCTGGCTATATTTCAACACCTCTTACTAGAGGTAACAAAGATGATAGCATCTCTCCTTTGTACTCAAGCAAATCTTGATTTTTTTTTTTTAACTCTTTAACATTTTTTTGTTTCTAGTGTTCATGAACCATTAGAAGAACACATTTCATTATTGAAATAAAGGGGCTTATATCAAAAGATACCCAGCAAAATTTTCAGCTCTAACATCCCTGTTTATGTTAAACGGGGCAGGGTTCTCCCCACCCCTGCCCTGGCCCCAGCTGGTCTACACATAAAAGATGACCTAGGATTTTTGTTTCATTTCTTTGCTTGTTTCCTGGACTTTACAAACACCATTTTTAGACTGAACATCTATGTTTGTACATATCCACAGTAATGATAGTAAAATTGCAGAATTATTAGTATTTAATAATCCTGGCTTTGTGATAGACTCTTTTGAAGCAAATGCTCTTATTTAAAAAGAAAAGGATTCAGTGCAAAAGGAAAAAAGGATGACAGTGAAATATTTGATTATCAAAATATTTTTAATAGAAAAGGAATATTTTCATTCTTAGATTAATGGTGCAGTTGCTTCTGCTAACCTTAGTCGATTTCAAATATCATTTCCCTTCTACCTAGAATTCTACTGGGACAGAGCGTGCTCCCTCTGTCTCAGGGTCTCTGCACATGCTGTATTCTTCACCCGTGATTCTTTCCCCTCTTCCCTTTACCTGCTGACCAGGTGCTACTTCCTCCTGGAAGGCTTCCTGATTCTTTGTCCCTCCCAGGCCAAAGTAAGGGACCCCTCCTTTGGTCCAGTAGCTGCCTGTGCCTCCCCATCCTAGCATGGATGGTGCCATCTTAGAGATGGTAGCTAGGGATTATTTCACTTTCCAACCTGGCTTGATCAACCATAGTTACCTGGACACTGGTTTTCAAAGTATGATCCCTGGACCAGCCACATCAGCACAGGATTGCTGCACCCCAGACTTAATGGCTCAGAAGCCCTGGGGCTAGGACCCAGCAATCTGTGTCTTCACAGAACTTCCAGGTGATTCTGATGCCTGTGCCAGGTTGAGAAACACCGGTCTTGAGGTTTTTGATGAATAAGATTTCAAGGTAATGTCCAGCCATGGCAGGAAAGGGTGTGTTAGGATTCCTTGTGCTGTCACCTTGAGCAGGTGAGAAGCAGGACAGATGTGGGCCCAGGGTGTGGCATCCCCGAGCTATATGGTAATTGCGGGTCTACTTGCCTGTGTTTCGGCTAATGGCCACCTGGTGAGAATAGCACCTTGGCGAGGCTCTCTTTCTGTAGCCCGGCCCCCAGCACAGTGCTGAAATTGTAGTAGCTCTATAATTACACAGTAAATAGTGAAGTCAGAGAAGTGCCTTTGCCACACTAATAGGCACCAGCATTAGCTGCCATTATTAAAGGCATGATTTATAAGCAAGAAGGCATTGAACAACATTGAACCAATCATTCCTGGCTGTTTTTGTAGTGACTCTGCCATAAAAAGAATCCACTGTGACTTGATTAAGTGAATTTTATGGCTTTCATTCCTTCAGTAAGCTGCCAGAGGAGAATAACCATATTCTTGGACCTTATAACTTAGTAAAATAGTCACAAACAAAAATAGATATTTTAAGATTTTTACACCAACTTTTGGTACATATTGC